>NC_046658.1:99029837-99080967 GCF_010883055.1 Belonocnema kinseyi
AGAAGATTGCGAATAGATCCAAGTCTGAAAACTTTTCCAGCGACAAAATTATTTGACAGGCAGGATTAATGAGGCATGGAATGAACTCTCCGTATTTTAGTTCCTTGTCGACAAAGCGAAATACTTTTTCGATTTTAACTCTTATTCGATACAAAGCATTTTTTTTAAATTTTAGGTTATTTTATCAGCAACAAGAAGAAAAGATCAAGATTCTTTGCTTAAATTTTTATTTGATTTGAGCAGTAAGAAAATTTATAAATAAGACAAGATTTCTCGTTTCTACTGAAAGAGTGATTTTACTCTCTAGTTTATTCGGTAATAAGATGGTCCTTCAGTGTTGACCTTAATCGCAACGCGGATCACGTCTTTACTTTTCCTGATGCCTTCTTATGGAGGATAATAATAAATACACAGGAAAGAATAAAACTTCTTTCAAAAGGAAGCTGGCTGCAGACGACCCCTAGATCGTCTCTGTGTAAAGTATACGCTTTTAAAAAAGTTATTTTCTATTTGTATTTTTATTCTTTCTAACAAATAAAATATTTGGTATTAATGATATTCTATGATAGGGAAAATTCAGATTATTGACAAATAATTTTGATTGGTAACATAGCTTCTTTATAAAAAGTTTAATAGAAACTTGGTTCATGGAATTTTGTTTAATTATATATAATAATCTACCTTTCATTCTGTCATTCAAAATTAAAGCACAATTTAAAAAAAATCAGAATTGGTTTGAAAATGATTGCTTTTTAAGTACTAAAATTACAATACTTTTTTCTTTTAGCAGAAAATTCATTTTTCCATAATAAAATCGATACAACCACTTTGACTGTCATTACATACTATTTAATCTGACACCTATTAATATCTTGCATTATTTAACATTTTTTTAGAGTTTCAATTAAAAATTATAGTTTTTAATAGGCAATTATAAAGTAGTTTATTTTTTCATTCTTTGAAATGAAATTTTTATAGCAACAAATAATTAAAACACAAATATTTGTTTTGGAATTTATTAATTTTCAAATGCTTAATCAGGAACGTTTTAATTCGTTTTTTTGTCCGGATACTATCGTTCTCAACGACATATGACACTTTTAATATCAATTCAAAAAATATACTTGAAATTAAAAAATTAAAAAGCTACTCAATCTTAAAAATCATATTTGAATTCTTTGAAGCTTATACGTTTTTTTATACAGCTCAAAATATTATAAAATGACTTCAAATCCTTACATCACATGGAATTCAATCAGTTCTGTTGAAGAACCCGTGAAATTTCATGAAATCCGATATTTTCTTAAATCATGGAAAGTTTATTAAAATACCTTTACAGCTTTGAAAATCCCTTAAAATCATTAAAATCAAAATCCTTTAAAACTCCCTTAGAATCGTGACAAAAATGCAAAATTCATGACATTTTTAAAATCGCTTGAAAGTTCATTGGATTCTTTAAAATATAAGTAATAATAAGTAATAATAATAATAAGTTCTTTGAAATGTATGAAAGTATGATAAAATATGTTGAAATAATGAGAAATTACTTGAAAATTGATAAGAATATCTTATGGAGAGCCTTTTAAATCTTTTGAAATTACTGAAATCTTTAAACATTTTTGAAAATATCTAAAAAATTATTTTGAAATATTTGTAAATCTCATAAATCCGTACAAGTCTTTTTAAATATCTTTAAATCCCATAGGTCTTATGAAATCCTTCTTACAATTTTTTAAAATACCACATAATTTTTAAATTCCTTGAAATGTTTGAAAATATCTAGAAATACTTGAAAATCTTGAAAATGTTTGAAAACTTTTAAAATCCATCAATTCTTGTGAATACATTTTTTGAAGTCGAATGAAATATGATAAAATCTGTGAAAATTACATGAAATCTGATGATATTCCTGGAAATGTCATGAAATATTGGAAGTCCTATACAATATTATTCCTTAAAATATTTGTAAATCTTAGAAATCCTCTAAAATCCCTTCAAATTTTTCAAAATAGTCCTCAACCCAATAAACCCGATGAAATCCTTCAAAAAATACTGAAATTCAACGAAATTCTTGAAAACCGGATGCACTTTTTAAAATTATTTAAAATATTTAAAAAAATTAGAATCTTTTTTTAAATACCTAAAATTTATCAAAATCCTTTAAAATCTTTGTTAGTATGTTCGAAGGTTTAAGAATTTTGAAATATCTTTGAAATTCTTTGACATTATATGAAATCTGATAATATTTTTGAGATCCCTTGGCGTATTTGTAATATTATAAAATCCTTTGAGATAATTGGACATTGATTAAAATACATTAATTAGAGCCTTTATAATCCCATAAAGATCGGTTTAAATTTTTTAAATTATCTAAAGTCTTTTAGAATCACTATAATAAACCTAAATACTTTTAAAAAATTAGTTGAACAGATTTTAGGGACCGTCAATTAAATTGAATTAATTTTAAAGACTTTAAATTCAGAAGAGTTTTAATCCTTTGAAAGCTAGGATTTCGCCGTTCAGTATTTCATATTTAAGTCGAAAACTGTTTTAGGTATGATCAATTTAATTTTCATGAATTCCAAGAAATTTTAATAACTGGAAAATTACCAAAAATCTGTTTGTGTTTGTACGTGCCACTCGGAAATATCGATATTGTTAACTAAATTTATTTGCGGAAAAAAGTCTTACACATAAGAACTTCTCTGAAAAGCGAGCTGAAAAGTCATTTTAATTATCCCATTTTAGACAAGAAAATAAATTTTTTCAATTAGAGCATTTTTCTTGAATGCGAAAGTTTCTGCTATGATAAACACATCTCATAATTTTAACCACTGAGAGCTAGTGGAAAGAAAGAGGAGAAAAGCAAAGCCCCTACTTCCAGAAGAATAGCTAATGGTTTAATTAAGGAAAAAGAATATATGAAAGGTAAAAATTCTTGAAACAAAAAACTATTAAAGTAGAGCGAAAGCTGAAAGGCAGTGAAGTTGAAAGACTGAAAAATCATCAAGGATCTAGTTTAAGGAATGTTTGCTTAGTACAAAAGCCTTTGAGTGTTAGTAGGTTAAGAGGATTAAGGTAGGCTGAGCGGATGGCCCAGAAAGGTAGGTATTTTAGTGTAGTGAGTTGCGAGATTTGGCTTACTGCACTAATGCTCATCTATAAATCAAAATGCGGATTTAGTCTGCGTTATGCGCAAATAATTCAAGTCGCTTTAAATCAAAGGAAAATGAGATTTTCAAACATAATAATGTTTGAATTGATAGTTTCCACATTAAAGAGTGGCTTTAAAATCTAAGGATATAATAAAAAGTAAATATTTAAATTGCAGAATTTTAACCGGAATAATTTTTACTTTAAATACTTCAAATCCCAACAATTCTAACATTGAAGTGAACAGAAGAAAGTAAAAATATTTGGGAAAGAAGAAAAAAAATTGAGCATATTAAAATTTATTATTTATGGATAGAGATCCTTTGTTATAATATAAAAATAAAGTTTGGGAAAAGCGGCTTGTACAATTTGATGGTATTGACGAAATATAATTTTTTGTCTATCCCTTTTGACGCGGAACTCTTTTTGTGACGAGACAGACTTAAAAAAAAAATCGAAGAGAAGTCTCTGTATCTCTCTAATGCACTGTCTATAACTTCTCTCTGTAATCGCATCTCTCTTTTAGGCGGTGATTCGTAATTGCTCCAACGACTCTTTTCATGTATCCCCACTACTGCCTCGTTAAGTAAACATGTTTCTGCTCCTCCACTCTCTTACTATGTGATCTTAAAATTCTTAATGATTTCTCACAAAAAATGTCAAAGGTAATCCATCAAAGTTGAACTCCTGCCATGTGGCCCCACTGTCACATTTATTTATTGAACAATTGAAAGATTTTCCATTGTTTTTGATTTTTTATAAAAAAAACTGCTTCTTTTTGGAGCATTTAGACGGATGAAACTTCAAAATTTTAGAAATAAAAGTATTTTAAAAATCAAAATAATATTACTGATGATAACATTTTGAATAACAACATGCTTGTTATTGAAAAAGTTAACAACTCAAAGATAATTGATTGAGAATGTTTTTTGCTCTTGAATTTCTTCTTAGTTTCACATTTTAACAGTTTTTTTTAAAATGGTTATATTTTGTCAAGTTATGGCAAGTCATGGTAACATATGCTATTATTTAACATTTGCATTTAAAACCAGAAACAGTTTAATTAATTCAAAAAGGACGATTTTTTAAAACAAAAAAAGTTGAATCCTCAACCAAAACAGGTTCATTTAAAAAACTGCATTTTTAACAAAAGAAGATTAAATTCCTGAAAGAAGAGATGCATTTTCAAATTAAAACCACAAATTTTAGTCAAGAGTTGAAATTTTAACCAAGAAAGATTCTATAGCCAACAGTGCAAAAAGTTGTCATAAAAAATGTTAAATTTTAAAGCCAAAAAGTGGAGCTTTGTACAAAACAGTAAAATTTTGAACCATAAAATATCAATTTTCAACAAAAAAGTCAATTTTTTAAACTTTTTAGGTGCAGCTTTTGAATTTTCCACAAAAAATGTAACAGAATATATTTCGACTAAAGAAGACTTTAATTTAAAATCAAAAATAAATTTTAAATAAAATTGTTACATTTTCAATCAAAAGTATCAATCGTTTATCAAAAATTAAGATTTTTTAACAAAATACTTAAACTCATCACTAAAAGTGATGAATTTTCAGAACAAAAGGATCACTTTTTAACCAGAGTTGAAATTTCTACCAAGAAAGATTTTTCGGTAAAAGTATTTTTTGACAGAGTACGTACATTTTGCGCCAGAACGTTTAACTTTTAAACTAGAAATAATCCAATTTTAATCAAAAATGCAATAGTTAAATTTTCATTATGAAAATAAATATAAATTAAAAAAAGCGTTTTTTTCAACAAAAAAGTTCATTTTTCTACCAGAAAATATTAACTTTTAACAAAAAATTAATTGTTAATATAACAGTTCAATTTTTAACTAAAAAGTTAAATTTTTAGTCAAAAATTAAGTTTTAACCAATAAAAGATGAATTGGAAACAAAAATGTAATGTGTGTCATTTTAAATAAGATTTTAATTTTAAATAGGAAACAGTTGAATATAATCAATAAAGACAAATGTTCAACACGCGACTTAAATGCTAAACTAAAACAGAATACTTTTCCACTAAATAGTTGCACATTTAAATTATTTACCAGAATATTGAATTTTACAAGCCGAAAGTACGAATTTTCTACAAAAAATTTAATTTTCAACCAAACAGTTGGATTTTCAATAAAATAGTTAAATTTTTCATTTTAAAAATTAACCTTTAACCTAAAAAGATAGATATTTAACCAAATACGTGAATTTTCCTCTAATAATGATAAATTTTGAACCAAAAATGAAACAATTAAACTTTTAATTTAAAAAAGTCAATGTTCAACGAAAACTGAAACAAATCTACGAAATAGTTTAATTTGCATCCAAAAAAAGAATTTGGAACAAAGTTGTTTAACGTTTGACCAAATAGTTCATTTTTCTAGATGACGTTCAACATTTTTGTATACAGAAACTTTAAAGTTACCTGAATTTTACTTTATACTTTACTGTTATTAAGAAAATTAAATAATAAAGTTGAAATGTTTCAGTGATTTTGAAGAAAATTTATTCCAAGGGGTGAGTTACACTACAGTTGATTTATTTGTGCAAAAATGATTGACTTCAAGGTTTAAACCGCACACAACTAGGGCCCCCAACGTAAAAAATTCAACGGTGAGTAGATTATTAATTTCTTATAAAGTTATTTGATTTACGAATGCGTAAGATGTGTTGAGTAACAATAGAATAAATAACCATTGACTTTATTATTAATCAATACTTAATTGTTGTTTCAAAGGATTACAAGTGTTTTGTGGATTTGGCAATCACTTTATTTATTTATTGAAATAAATGACAAGAAAACGATTTCGATTGAATAGTTATTCAAACAGTTGATTCAAAAACAATGTAAAGTAGCAATACAAAATGTTCTATTGATCTTATCAGACACTTCTTTTCAAGTTTAGCATTGAAACCCGGAAGAAAGCTCTAACTCAAAATTTTAAAGTTACGTTGATCAAAACTTTACCGATCGGAAAAAGTAAAGAAAGGACTCAAAATATAATTAAAAAAGAAAAGTTGAAATATCGTTAGAGAAATTTCATTTCAAGCGACTCTGAACATTTCCGAAAGTTCGAACAAGTTAAAAATAAAACAGGAAGTTGGAAGCGATTTTAGTACGGGAAACGATTATGAAAGCCAATACGGAATACATCTACGCTTTAAAATTCCTAAACAAACATGATCCGAATTTCATCACCTCACTGATGGCGGTCTATACCTTGATAGGGTGTGTTTTCATCAAGGAATAATTTGAATATCTCTGCACAACGAGCAAGCGAATGCAAATGACTCGCTAAATAAATTTTAGGTCGTATTTACTTTTAGTGAACTCACTCAACGATAAGTCGGACGGCAAACCTTTCAGAAGGCAAGGCACACGTGAAAAATATTCCCAGATATTTTTCAGACATCTGTGTACTATCAGCCCCAATTTCGTCGTGCATCCTGCAAGAGCGCGAATTGAATTATGGTGAAAAATGGAGGGGAAAATGAACATTTTCAATATGTTGCTTCACACCGCTCTCAATTTACCAGATGCATAACAATTTTATGAAATTTTTAATTAAAACGCGCATCTTTTTTTACTCAACTCGCTACTTTTCCTGTGTATGTGGATACTTGAAATTCTTGCGTACCGCACATTCTCCTCCCCATACGCTCGAGGATATGAAAATTGGTACAGAATTTCCTGGAGTGAAAACATTAATTTTAATAATGTAGTTGAAAATGTATAATATATTAAAAGAAGTTTTAATGTCTTATATCAAAGTTATTTATAGTTAAATTTTCATTTGAAAAAATAATTTTTGACAAAGAAATTAATTTTTAATCGAATAGTTAAATTTTCAACCAAATAGTTTAATTTTTAGATAAGAAATTAATTTTCTACCTGGAAATATGAATTTTCAACAAAAAATGTATTAGTTGATATTTCAACTAGAAAAGATTGGAATTTAAAATAAAAGGTGGAATTTTTAAGAAAAAACTTCATTTTCGATTGAAGCAGAATAATTTTTTTTTTAAATTTGTTCAAGTTTAAAAGAAACAATTACATCAAAATTTTAAAGGTAAATTAAAGGTACATGAAAATTCTGCAATTTAGATGACTTTTAATTTAATGTCTAATTTAAAATGTTTCTCATTTTTCTAAATTTTTTCAATGTTAATAGTTTTTAATTTTAGTTATGTTATTGCCAATGCGCTTTATTTTAAACTTAAGAATGAAGAATATTTTATTCTAAAATTATTCAATTTCAACGAAGACTGATATGATTTCAACTTAAAATTCCACAAGTTTAAGCTCTTTAAATGGGTGTTTTTATTAATCAATGGCTTTAAATTTGAAATATTTGATTAATGCAACATTAACCTTAAAATAATTATATTTTAAATACCTTGTTCGCTAAAATAGTTTAATTATTGAGGCTTGAATAAAAATGTTAATTTCTTATTTTTCCAAGTCGGAAACTTATTTTACAAAAAGTACAGTCTTTATTTACATTTTCATATTTTATATTCAGATTGGATTTTGAAATTATTAGATGGTAAAATGGTTAAATTTCGGAAAAATATTTATATAAAATTATTTATTTTGAATACATTTGATCCTTTCAATTTTTAATGTATCTCATTTTCAAATTCCTCACTCTTTTTTTTTTACTCTATCCAAACTTGTTTGAAATTAATTCTAAAGTGTACTATTTTAAAAAAATGATTAAAATTGTTTTGATTCGATGAATGTCAAAGGTGAAAGGCTCCGAAATAAAAATTAATAAATAAAATTTCTAATAAAATTGAAATCCTACCATTATTACCATTTAAATAACAAGTTGTGTTCCAAAAAGCATATTTATTTGTAAAATATAAATTTTCTTATACAATAATTAAAACAAATTAATAATAGTTGAGTTGAAAACCCGATTTTAAAAACCTATGAAATTTTATTCCTAAAATTCTTTGTCCATTTTCTCGAAACTTGTCTAATAATTCTGTCAATTCAAAATAGTTTTTTTTGTTCTTATATTTTTCTTTTATTTTTTTCTAAAATTGCTTAAATTTAAATGATTTAATTAGAAAATATAAACGCTTTTAAATTTACAAAAAATTGTTCCTAATTTTAGTTCAGTTTTAAACATTTCAAAAATATAAACTTATTTGCCTTTGTGGGATTAAATCTTATCATTTATATGACACAAAGATGTTATTGGAAACCAAGAAAAGCCAGAAACGGACTGAAAATTAATTTCTCTTCGTGAGGGTTAAGTGACAACTTGCATTTATTGATGGCAATGTAATTTTTAAATTGAAAACTAAGTATTGTGTGAACTTATTATAAAGAATTAATATCGAAAATGTGAATTTAGATATTATAAATGTTATCATTTTTTAACATTATGTTTTAGATATCTTGACATCCACCAAATTCCATTAAGAATAGAAAATGTAAGGTGCAGAGACGAGAGGAATGATATAAGTAGATAGAGCCGGATTTAGTCAGCCACGGAGTAGTAAATTCATTCGGCTACTCAAACTTCATTCAGCGTACTCTTATCGTCTCTTTTTCTTCTTTGCTGGTATTTTTCACAAAGTTTATCATTAAATTTGAAATTCATTATTATTATAATTAAAAAATGTATTTTAATTTTTCATTCGGAGTGTGTGCAGGGGAAAAATTATAGGTAAACCAGCGATATTTATTCCTGAACTGGCTACTAATATCCTCGAAAACGAAACAGATATTTGCAAAATGTTTAAAAATAGGGATTTTCAGAAAAATGTATTTCATCTATTATTGATTCATAGTTTTAAATCCTTAAACCAAGACAGTGGGAAGTCTGAATATAGCGCTATCTGAATAGGAATAATTTTGTCAATGGTTTGAAATTTGCATAGGATTTAATTTTTCTTTTATATTGCAAAAAATAAGAAGATTTAATAGAATTAAAAATAAGTAACATTGATGGTACAATTGATTCCTAAACTTGTAAACTTATCCACAATAAATTCAGTTCACATACATTTTAGTTAATCTTTTCCTCTACTATATTCAAATGATACAAATTTCTTACACAGAAAAAAGCTAAGCTTACTTTTGCTGGGTCTTACTTTTTCCATGTGTTCTTTAAGTCGCTGCCAGGACCAAATACTATTTTTGTTTTGTTTAACATTTTAATTAAAATTCCTTTCCACTCAAAAATTCTCTGACTCAATTAAGGCTCATTATCCGACTAAAAATGAGCACAGCACTTTTTGTGTTTAGATCGTATACGAGCGAGATTGAATAACATTGGTAATTCTCCCCATCATAGCAGATTTATAAATCTGGAACGGTAACTAATAGCTGCGATCATGAAAATCGACAGTTTCATGAGTTACGAGAATAATAGAGGCTACGACGGATACAAAGCTGAAGCCAGAGCAGAGCATGACGATCGATCGAGGATGTCATTATCGCATCGCGTACATTCGCAAATTGTGAGGTTCACCGCGAAGTAGTGGGGTCAACCTGTACTGGCGGAAATTATAGAGCCTGATAATGTAAATAATGGGCAGATGTAATATGCAACTCTCAAATACCAACGTTATTCAAACAATTTTTTTGTGTGAAAATTTGTTTAAAAAAGTGCAAAAAACTAAAACCACTTTTACGGTAAGTTACAAATAGAATCAAGACATTGCAACAACAAAAATAATACAAAAAGTTGTGATTTTCCAGCCTAGGATGACAAATATGTAGAATAGTATAATTAGATAGTTTTTAATAAAGCTGCGTAATTGATGGAGTTTGCAAAATAATTAATTTTTGTAATCAAATTTATAAAATTTCGCAAGTCAGTTTTTCCCCAACAGGAATAGTAAACGATAATAATCGTTTTAAATAACCAAAAACTTAAGTTTTTGAGCTTTTTTTGAATATATATTTAAATATGCAATATGCAAAAAAAGTACCAAAATCGTCCGAAAATAAACAAAATTGGCACTATTCTGTATTTTTTATTGTTCTTATTTGTAGGTTCCTGGCAAAAATTTGATATATATTATTTTTAAACTTGTATTTTCTTCAATGAACGACAAGTTAGGATCATTCTTTGTGCAGATTTTCAATATTTTAGCTTTCATGAAATCTTGTGTTGAGTTGTAAAGATTTGTAATTTTGGAATGTGAACATTTTTTTAGGAGCGAAAAAAATAGGCTGAGTTTTTTGTTTGTAGATATTTTAACGATAATTATTGATAATAAATAAAGAATTTCCAAAAGTTAATTTTCGTCAAGTTACGACTTTTTTTTGAAATTGGAAAAAATTAAGATTTTAAAAATCGCTGAATGAAACAATTATTTCAAATTTTTTTTTAATTTGACTGAATTTTCAATTAAAGATCTTTTTAAATAAAAATTTTATTTTACTACTTATAAGGCTGATTTTTAAATTATAAGGTTTTAAGGGAGCTTGAACTTACGAGGACTATTTAAGGTGGCGAAATTCAACACTGGATTATTTCTAAATGAAAATATTGCAAATTATTACTTACTTTCATTTCTTTATTCGCCTACGAATGAATTTAAATTTGAAATTGTTTAAATTTTTAATATTTTTATATGACAGTATGCAAATTTCTCACTTTAAACCGCCCGAAAGTTTCAACATTTATAAGGTTTTGTCTGAAATATGTTCAACATCTGCAATTATGAAAATTCATAAAATCTTTATACATTTTTAAAAAAATTCTTATATTTTTAAGCATAAAGGCTAAGAAGTTTTCTATAAAAGATTTATTTAACTAGGCTATAAACGCTGAATTTAAACAAACTTTTTTGATCGAAGTTAACTACTTTGTATTTCCAGAAGTTATTCAGTATTTTGCGCTATAGTAATTTGTTACTTCGTATCGTTGTAAACATTTCATTAAAACCTGTTATTTACATAAAAGTAATCATTTTGTAAAAGGGAATCAGTTTTAATATTTCCCTGAGTCTTTTTTTTTTGTTCCAAGGGAAACATAAAAATACTATTTTCATTATTTTTAATTTTTTTAAGCGAAAAAATGTAAGATCTACTTAAATAATATTAGACCAAACAGTCTACTTCGAAATTCAGCAATTTTTAAAATAATGTATGAAATCGTGGACAATTTTCTAATTATTAATTATAATTCATTTTGCAAAAGAGATTGTGGTTTACTTGAGAAAAAATTGCTCCGATTAAAATACCTAAATTTCTTTGTTTCACTCTGGCTCCATGAAAGAAATTCCAAATTTTTATTAAATTCTGATAATTAAAGGACTGATTTTATTCGTTGACCGATTCCATAAAACTCTGTTTAGTTGTTTTTTAATAATATTATAACTTCTTAAGAGAAAATTGTCTACAAAAATAATAACTGCGTGATTTATAAAAATGTTTTCAAGTAAATATACAATAAAATTTGCAACTGATCATTGGGATTGAACGAAGAATTTCGTTGTTACCTAAAATTAAACATAAACCATTAAAATCTAAATTAAAAAAATAAATTTTGGAAGAAAACTGAAATTTACTCAATATTAGGGTGGTCAAAACAAATACAATATTTTTGTTGTTGTTGTCTCAGTTTAAACCTTGGTAAAAGGCGTTTGTTCGTTAAAAAGTATTAATTATCCTTTTTTTTATAAAAACGAAAAATTTTCAGGACTGAAGTTAATTTGGCCCAAATTTTATTTATATTAATACTATTGAAATTGAAAAACCGACCTTCTTTGGGCTGTTCCAAATTTATACTTTTAGCATTGGATAATTGAAAATGACGTTATGAATAATAAAATGTGTATCGCTGATAGAAAACTACCCTTAAACTTTTTTGTAACTTTCTCTTATAACGAGATTTTTCTTCTTATATAGTACTTCCTATAATTTTTCATGAGAAAAGTCCCAGGAGGACTTCATAAATATTATATAAATATTCAACAGTTTCTTTAGTCTTTATAGTCAGTTTGAGATCTGTTTCTGGGCCGTTAAACCAAACTTTATAAACAAATTTTTATGTACCGTATTTGTGCATGAAGTCAGTAACGGTTTACAAGAATTTCAGAAAATAAGTTTGGGAGGTATTAAAAAGAAATATTACCTACTGTAAACTAATAATAACTAGATAAATGTTCTTGAAAGGCAAAAACAATCCTCTATAGAAAGTTTTATTTTTATTTTTAGATACGCAAATTTTTAAATGAATTTATAAAACACTATTTATGGCCTGTTAAGGTTAAGAACCTAGTTTGTATAGGGTGAGATTACTTTTTATTAAATGCCAACCTGATTTTTAGACATACTAATAAAAAAGTTAAACACTTTTTAAGAAAACGGTATTTCACCATTTTTATTCATTGATGATAGTTTAAAGGCCCTTAAAATTATTAAAAATTGTCTTTAAATTAATAAAAAAATATTAAATATTTAAGCACTATTTTTGAAGTCATATTAGAACATTTATTATAACAACTTATGTGAAAAACTGTAAAAGAAGCAAAATATCGTTTTATGGGTTGACTTTCGAAAGTATAAGAGTAGTTGAACATCACTGGAGTACATGTATACTTTCCATTTTTGAATGAAAACTTTCAACCTCCTAGAGAGGGTTCTTTTTTACTTTTATAGATAACATTCTAAACAATAATGGGTTAAAAATTTTTTGTAATTAATAAAAGATTGCAGAATTATTTTTACACCAAATGAAAGAATACAGAAACGTGAGACAACAAACAAAAAAATGTTATATTTTTGAGCGAAACTTCTCAACATATATTACATCAAGTAGTTGCATTATTCAATTTGCAATTTGCTTTTCAATTTCGATTATAGATCCAAATAACTCTAAAATATCTAAAATGCAGTCTTCTGCTGTGCGTAATTTATTATTGATATAATTGCTCATAACTCTTCATACAGTTAATACGAAAACACCCCTGCATATCATCACGAAATTGCAAATTCCATCATCAAAATACATTTGAGTAATTTTCCCGGGTCTAATTTCAGGTTTATGAATCTCGCGCAGCTTCCTCTAATTATCGATTTCCCCCTTTTTCCGTATTTTCTAATTACTAACAGGATCCGCTATCCCTGCACATATGCCCGAGTTCAGTAACCGAGCGTACACTGCTCTTCATAAGGGAATGCGATAACCAAGGGCGTCACGTACGTGGTCGCTTAACTCGATTAGGAGACAGCCCCTAACCTCGTAATCGAACAGTTGAGACCCTCTCAGTCGCAGGTTGGAAAGCTTTCACGAAGCTGCAAGTGTACTGTCACGTACGGCAATGGATTCGATCATTGAAGAAAAAAAGACTAATCGATTCCTGATCATTCAAAAGTTAGGTGACACTCTTGGTGCGAATGTTCAGTATCAGAGCAAATTCCGTCTTTAGATTAAATTTGAAAAGAATCAAACTATGAAAAGGAGTTTGCTTGTTACCAACAAGGGAGATGATAGAACTTTTTCTGACTTATTAAAAATGACCCGTTACGGTTTTTGGAAACATCTTGGAAGACAATCTAGGAGTCAATTAATTTTAGCTTGTCAACTGACACTACAAAGCGCACTTGGAAACAGATTAATCAGAAACTAAATTTCGTCATGAATGATACACTAATTGTGGTAATCAAGGTCGGTGTGAAGCTGAGGGTAATTCGGTGGACGTGGGAGATGAAATATGCAGGAGGCCGGGTGTGGAGGCCGCAGAGTATGGATTTCCTCGGAAGCCGAGTAGCGAAGCGAGGCGGAAACAGAGGAAGCTGCGTAGGAGGCGATCAGTGGGAAGATATGACATTCTGGAGGAAACAACCGGTGATTTTGAAGGTGATGATTTAGAAGCTGATGAATTTGAGGCTGATGAATTCGAATGTAATGAATTTGTTTATCTAAACTCTAGAGGGTACTCACGATTTGTGTGCACGCTCCGTCACCAAGGCTTCCGACAAAACACGTCCCAACCAAGTTCCGGATCGGAGAGGCTCCAGGTAATACTCGTCCCGTGGTTTGGAACGTGATCACCTCGAAACAACGTGTACGATACGCTCCTCTTGGATGAACTGAGCTCTCCCCCCCTCGCGCAGCCCTTATATAGCACCCCCACCCCTATCACTTCCCCTGATTCTCCCCACCAGGGAAGCATCCCCTGTGTGGAGATGTAGGCTTCGTGGGGGTGGATGCTAGTGGTCCACCGAGGACCTAGGCCGTGTCCCAAATGACAATGTGAAAACTTTGTGTTCTAACCTCGAACCCTTTCCATTTCCCTTCACCGCCTCCTCATCCCTCCGCTGCCTCCCTCATTTTCTCCACTCATCGTGCAGAGTCCAGAGTGAGACCAACATATGTTGATGGTACATACCGTGGTCGGAATGTCCCTCAGGGTCAAAACGAGAACAGGTAGATTGGCCGATAGATTACGAGATTAGGGAGAGATACAGGGGTGAGATAAAGCGAGTTGCGATATGGAGGAGACCGAGGATCAAGATCACAGGTTGTGGATGATGTAGAATTAGATATGGGAGATGTGAGTTCCAGAAGCTTTAAAGCTGATGAAAGTAGTTTGAAGGTTGTTTGGAATCTGAGGATTATAGGTGTGCTTTTAACTTGGATACTTTAAAATGGAATCAATTTGGTTTAATTATTGTCATTGGGCATCATTAAAGAGAGTGTACTTTGACTGGATGTGGAACAAAGGGTGTAGCAAATGTGAAGGAGGTAAATGATTATTAGGGTGATCCTTATCGTGTGGTTTGTTGAAATGTCAACCAGATAAGAATGTCTTTATTACATTTAATGTACAAAGGGTGGGTTTAGGTGATTGTGTTATTCATTTAATTGTGTCTTGTTGTTTCTGCTATTGTATTTAAATTCAAAGTTAAAGTTTTTACTATAATTTCATTTAATTTTCACAGTAATTAAGCAGGGATGCCGAATTTTTATAATAAATTCAGTTTAAAATATTTATATTGAAATAATTTATATTAAAGATATATATAAACAATTATGTTTCTCAAGTGCCCATTAAGTTATTTACTTAATAAAAATTCCCTGTGGTAATATACATATATTTAAGTGAAATTGTTGGCTTCAATCGCTGGGTTTTAAACTTTTTGAAATTTTAAAAAGGATTTAGTCCTAAAATGTATACAACTCTGTGCCGACTGATCCTTTTTTTAATTGCGTGCGATAATTCTGTAGGATAATATCGACAAAGAGATTGTTCTTCATTTTTTGGATAGATAAATATCTCGAGCTAATTCAGATAAAAAATTAATATTGAGTGCAAAAAAATGCATCGCATTGAATATATGTTTATATGCTCCTTCTGCATTTGTAGATATGAATTTCAGAAATGTAACAACATCGAATACTCTGACTGAATTTATTTTATTTTTATTAAATATTTTAAATACTGAAATTTTATTCTGAAATTTAAGGAATCATTAATTTTATTATTAAATTTCACTGCTGTACAAATAATGTATCTAATATACAATCTATAATTTAATTTACTAATAATAAACAAAAATAATGTGCAGAAGTATTTAATAAATTCCAGTGTTTAGCTACTGAATTTTCAAAATTCTATGATTACTTACAATATTTCACTAATTTTCTTTAATTTCTTTTAATTTTCTTTCTCAAGTTTCATTTCTCACTGTCTGCATCATTCACGAGGCTCTCTTGGGTTTTACTTTCTTACGGTCTCCTTTGTTTTGATCCCACTGTTCTGCCTCTACAGTAATTTAAAATTATTTGATAATACTAAACTTGATATTTAAGAACTTAATATAGAAAACTGAAAAAGATTTGATGGAAATATGTAAAGGAAGTTATAAGAGAAATTTAATTCAAGAATTATTTACAAAGATGCAAGCCACGAAATAAATATCTAATTATTGTCCAATTAAATATGCATTTTAATTAATAAAATAATCTTTTAATCGAGAGTGAGAGTGCTTATATTTTATTCAATAGTATTTTTTCTTACGTGTATTATTCTTCGTTAAAATGGCTTTATTTGGAAGATAATATATTAATGGAAGATAATATATTAATATGATGTCAATGCTTATATTCAAATTAACAGCATATAATATAAATATTAACATAAATTATTATAAATATTAAATCGTGTATCAACATGACGCTATTCCGGTGCCAAATTCCTTTGCTTATATTTTGAAAGTATTAAAAGTAAATCAAAAATCCTATTTATCTATTGAATTCATAGAACACAATCAGAAGCAGAAACTGTTTTCCGTTGTAATTTCCTTGTTTTTTTTTATAAAAGTTTATTGTTATATTTTTGCTATAAAATTCATATTTTTTGGTTAAGAATTTAATTATTTGGTTCAAAATGTAATTATTTTATTGAAAATTTAAGAATTTTGTTCAAGAGTCATTCTATTTGTTGGAAAATCAAATGCTTAAAAAAAATTGTTTTCCTTGTTGAAAATTAGAATATTTTGATCGCAAACTGAACTATTTGCTTGGAAATGAAGTAATGTTTTTAAAAATTCAATTACTTTGTAGAAAAATTTTCTTTTTGATTTAAATATTCAACAATTTGGTAAAAATTTGTCTCGTTTCTTAAAATGAAAATCTTTTTTGCTTAAAATTTTCTTTCTTTCATTAGAAACTTCATATTTTTGGTTAAAAATGCAACTACATGGTTGAAAATTAATCTGTTTTGGTTAAAGATTAAACTATTTTAATGAAAGCTCGTTTTTTGTTGTTGATGTTTTCACTAAATACATTTTTTTGAATAATGAAATCAATTATTAAATTGATAAATAAAGAAGTTATTAAAAATAAGTGAACCTTTTTACTAAAAATTTAACTATTGCAGTTAAAGATTCATCAAGTAATATAAAAATTTATTTCTGTGGTCGAAAATGTAACTTGTTTGTTGGAAATGTGTCTATTTCGGTAGAAAATTCTTTTTTTTTACTGCTAAAAATTGAACTATTTAGCTGAAAATTCAACTATTCGGTTGAAAATTAACATGTTTGCATAAGTTCATATTTTCAGGTAGAAAATTTAACTGATTTTTATCAAATTTGACTTTTTGGCTTAAAAGTGCAACAATTTAGTTGAAATTTTTGTTCTTTACGAATTTAACAATAGTTTTTGGTACAAAATTAAAATTTTGATTAAGGTTAATTTTTTGTTAATTTATCTCTTTCGGTTAAAATTTCATGTATTTTGTTTAAAAATACAACTGTTTCATTCTCTATAACTTTTAAACAATAATTTTTTTTACTGATATCAATGAGTGACTAAATTCTGACTATGAATCAGCTATTTTTTAATGATAAATTATTAGAACTTGTAAATTTATCAGTGGAAATAATTGATTCATAATTGAAATTAAATCATCGATTGAAACTGGTAAAAATTTTAACTCGAAGAAGATTAAATTATTTTGTTGAAAATTGGCCTTCTTTGTTTAAAATTCCACAGCAAGATGAATTACATTGTAAAAAATTAATCATATAAGTAAAAAATTCATCTCTTCATCTTTTTTCTCTTTTGTTCATGATTTGTCTTTTGTAGTAGAAAGTTAATCTTCTTGTTTGAAAATTGACTTTTTCCGTCAAGGATGTATTTATTTTGATAAAAATCCACCTATATATTAGAAAATGAAATTTTCTTCACTAAAAATATTATTATTCAAGCTTTTAATTCATCATAAGTGTTGAAAGTTTGCTAAAAATTTATCTATTTGGCTGAATATCCATTTATTTGGTTGGAAATTAACAGTGTTTAGAAATTCACATTTTCGGGTAGAAAATTCGACTTTTTAAAATAAAATTCATCTTTTTTGCTTGCCAAATAGCCAATTTAGTTGATTTTTTATTTACATAATTAATGAAAATTTAACTATCATAACGTGAGTGATCAAGTGGCTGAACATTCACCAGTGAATGAACACTAATGCGAAAAATATATAAATATAACCTTTGAAAGTTAATGTCCTCATGAATTTCTATATATTTGAAATCTTGAAGCAATTTTGAAGAGTTTAATATACAATTCATTGAAGTAAATTCTTGTAAATAATTTTAAAAATATCTTGAATGTGAAGCATCATCGATTATGGTGAGTGATGGTGAGAAAGTCATCGACCACTATAACATACTAAGCAATTCCTTGTTTACACTGCTTTTACAAAAAAATTCTTTACCTTTTCTGCATCAAAGTTGTGCTGTTATAGTTGTAAGATATTATTATTCAATTTCCCACAGGGGTTTTTCACAAAAAGTACGTTTTTTTTATTAATAAATAAGTGTTCACCTACTGGACCTTTAAATTGCCCGTGTTCCAGTGAACGAACGCTGTGTTCATTTATTGGAGCAAAACTGTCACCCCGCAGGTCCAGTGAATGAACAGCAGGTTACGGAGACCTGGCTATTGTTTCTTCACATATAAATAAGTTTGTTTCAAATAATATGACTATAAATATCGAAGATATAAATATAAACTATAAATAGTTATAGTTTAAATGTATATTTTTTTCGTTAGAACATCAAAAAAGTACGCACGAACTAAATTAAAGGTAAGGCAACTTTGAGGTTAGAAATTTAATGTTTTTTTTGCATTTAGAAAACGTTTTTTAACTATAAAAAACATTAATTCGTGGTAGGTCCTACTGCGTACTTGACAATATATATTTATAAATGTTTACAGAATTTCCATTTTTACAAGACTGTGATTTATAATTGTATTTGCTAATTTAACCTAAAGCAACATAGTAAGGTGCTGTATTACAAATGTTATGTGTACTAAAAATCGCAGTTTTCTATTGTAGTCACTAGATAAGAGTTATCTATTTTTAAACGAAAAGTTGTATTTTTTGAAAGGTTAAAAGAACTGATAGAAATGTTTTAAAAATAAATATTGCAATAAAAAATTAGAAAAAGTTAACCTAGTTCTGTGTTCAACTTTTGTATTCCCTCCTTTCTTTATATCTAAATGTCTTGTGGTTTTTATTGAAATAATATATTTAATAAATTTCGCAACGCTTTCTAATATTTCACATTATTTAATTGCTCATTTTGTAATGTACCCATGTAATTTTATACCTAAATCCTAATTCTAATTTGTAGTGATTATAATGTTCATTCACTGGTGTTTTCGTTAATTTTGCACTATTTAATTATTTTTTTATAAAGCATTTGGTAAAAACAAAATTTGTTTATCGGATTATGAAATTTGATCTCTTAAGAATCTATTTTCAAAAGCTTTGTAAGGATAATCAATTATTATAACGTGAAATGGACTAGCTGTAATCAGTGATTTCCTTAAGTGTTCATTCACTGGGTCACTCACCCTAGTTAAAGATTCATTATATAATTTGACAATTTTCAGTGATAAAAAATGTAACTTGTTTGTTGAAAGTTTGTCTTTTTTGTAGAAAATGAATCTACTTGCTAGAAAATTAATCTTTTTAAGCTGAAAATTCAGCTATTTGGTTGAAATGTAACATTTTTGTGAAAGTTCTTATTTTAGGATAGAAAATTTGACTTTTTTTTAGAAAATTCATCTTTTTTATTAGTGGCTGAATTTTAAGTATAAATGAGCTATTTTTAGTTGATTAATCTTTCTTGGCTAAAAATTCGTCGTTTCGGATTCAAAATAGATCCCTTCTGATAGAAAAATATTTTTCTGTAGTTAAAAGTGCAACTATTTGGCTCTCTATAAATTTCAGCTACTTAGCTAAAAAATTAACTACTTTGTTAAAAATTCATTTTTTTCTGATAAAGATTCATCATCTTAGTTGAAAGTTCATCTCTTTATCTCTTTTATTGGAAATTCGTATTTTTTGGTAGAAAATTAATCTTGCTTGAAAATGCACTTTTTGCCTTGGGAATTCAACTACATGGTTAAAAATCATCTATTCAGTTAGAAATGATTTTTTTCTTTTTAAAATCTTAGTAATTTAAATTTAAATTTAAAATATGCCTTTGAATCAATCGAGTTTGATTAAAAATTTCCAATTGCGTTGTTCTTCTTAATGAAACTAAAGCTTATTATGTACACTACCGGTCAACGAGTATTGCTCACCCTGAGCGAAATAAAAAATTGTATATCTCAGTGAAGAATTTATGTAATTAAAAAAATCCAAATTGGTTTTAAATTTTCAGTCATTACCTTTCAAATGCAATCAGCTTTGTCCAAAAAATGGAAAATTTGAGTTTTTTATAGTAAAAACCAATCATTGTTTTTTAAAAAATTTTGTTGTTCTTAAAACACGTGCGTAATTTTTGAAGGAACTTGTAAATATAAAAAAATAATAATGAAATAGATTCGTATTGGTATTTTCTTTAAAATGAGCCTAAGATGAAATTTTTTTATAGAGCCGTTTTAAAGTTTTGACATTTTTTTGGAAAAAGAAACTTCTTTTTAACGCTGAATATCTCGGAATCTATGCATTACAGGGAAAAAATTCAAAGAGAAAATAGGTTTTTTACATGCAGAATAATTGTTTGTGAAGAAAAAATAATTTGGAAAATTTTTAATTTTTTAGCATTTTATATATTTTTTTAAAATTAATATTTTATAACTTTTATACGTAAAAAAATATAGTTGATAGTTTGTAACTATATTCTTATATGTATAAAAGTAAAAAATATTAATTAAAAGAATATATAAAATGGTAAAAACGAAAAAAAAGTTTGTCCATAATTATTTTTTCATCATAAATACTTATTCTCAATGTAAAAACAAACATTTTCTTTCTGTAGAGTTTTTTTCTAGAATGCATGGATTCCGAGACATCCACTGTTGAAAAAAGGGTATCTTTTTTCAGAAAATTGTCATAACTTTAAAACGAATTTATAAAAAAATGTCATCTTGGCCTTGGGTTCATATAAAAGAAAATACAAATACGCATCTATTTCATTTTGATTACTTCAAGTCTATACAAGTTCCTTAAAAAATTACACACGTTTTTTTAGAAGAAAAGAATAAAAAAAGACAATAATGGTTTTTTACTATAAAAAACTCAATTTTCAAATTTTATGGACAAAGCCAATTGCATTAGAAGGTATAGACTTAAACCTTAAAACCACCTTGATTTTTTTTAATACATGCTTTTTTTGACGTAGATATACAACTTTTTATTTCGACCAATTTCGCTCAGGGTGGGCAATACTCGTTGACCGGGAATGTAACTCATTCTTTTCTAATTTTTAAATAAATATTTTTCTTTTTTTTTCTTCACTTTAATTTTTTCAACAATATTCTTTGCATCCCCTTTATCACGATTATAATAGTACCTTTTTTTTCCTCGCTCGCGTTGCAATAAAGAGAAACTACCCCTCCTAGACGATGAGTTACTATTGTAACATGGGCTTTGAATTTTCACCCCTAGGTAGGTTCTATTCTCTGTCAATGGATCTATTCGGAAGTGATTGCAATGTTTCTTCGACGATTGTATACCGGAAAACCTAATCAGAGGGCTGCACTATCGGCGGATAGAATACTCATTAGAGGAGTTGGTTATTGCGATGTCTCACGAAACGTGACTACTTGCGCTTTGAATGCATTGGATGCGCTTAGTTTGAGTTCAGAAATAAATCTCAACTTCCAACCGAGAAAGAAACCTCTACCAAGATCGCGCTCCTTACTCCCCTTTATGAACTACAATCGAGTTACGCGCTCAGTTAGGGATAACGATATTTATCCACGTACAGTGTACGATGAGTGTTATTTACCTGTTTTGCATTACGCATCACTGAATAGCACCAAATGAGGGAGAAACATACTTTTTAGACCCATTCTATGCTCTTCCAAATTGGATTAAGCTTTTTTTAAGCTCAAAAGTTATTTATCGAAGGTAGAATGAAAAATTACTTTATTTAAGCAAATGCGTTTCTTTGGTTTTTTCTTTGTCCCAAGGAATTTTTCACTTCAGTTGATTTAATATTGTTTAGATACAAACGATTAACGCATTTATTCAAGAAAACGATTTCTTTGGTGGTATTTTTGTGGCCTGTTTGGAGCCATATCGGTTTGATTTGATTATAAAGTGATATTATTTTCATTTAATATTTGGTCCAATTCTCTATTTCTTTCAACAAATTTAATTTGAGAAAAAAATTGATTACTTCCTAATTGTTTCATTTTTCTAAATAACGCAATTAAAAAAAAGAAAGTATTAATTACTATCGTGTTAAAAATACTTCTTAATTTTAATTTTACTAGGTATTACACAAGTGCTTTATAACCAATTCCAACTCCTAATATTGATTTAATTTTGTTCAAGTCGTTGTCGAAATTTTTTTACAGTGGAAATTGCATTTGTAAAAAAAATTCTTCTTATATGAAAAAAATATAAAAAACGAGAAAAAACAAAAGAAAGCTTCATTTAATTTACACAAAATGTATAAAAAAATATGTTTAGAGACGAATCCAATTAGTTAATAAATATACAGTTATAGTAAGTTAGTATTTTTTATTATAGGTATTTTTTTCAATCTGTTGAGAGTTTATACGTATTTGGATTTTAATTTATCGCGCTAATCTCGAATATATTCTATCAGTAAGGTTATGACATTTATTCTTGTGGTTTTTTTTTGGTATTTGAAAGATAAATAATAAATTTAATATTTAATATTATAGTAATTTAATATTTAATAAGTTTAATGAGATTTTATATTTTTTCAGATCAAACACAATGAATCTAAAGCTTCTTACACTAATGAAGTTTGTGGAATCTGTTAAAAAGGCTTAAAATTATCCTACAATGATGAGAGGAACGAAATTTTGTACGAATTGGTCAAATGTCAAATGCAGGCAACTTACATTTTTTCAGGCAAAAAGACGAATTTTTCAGAATGTTGAAGTTTTAACAAAATATAGTTGAATTTCTAACTGAATAGTTGAATTTACTGCATACTAAGATGTATTTTTCAATTAAATGGTTGAATTTTCAAACAAAAACGATTGAGATTTAATCAAACATTCGAATTTTTATTAAGAAAAACAAATTATTCAGAAAGAAATTTAATTTTCATCAAAAAAGTTCATTTTGAACCAAAACAGCGGAATTTTCTACCATGAAAGAATAATTTTCAGTAAAATGGTAAAGTTTTTAAGCTAAAAAGTTGAATGATTTAGAAAACTATGACTTTTAAAAAATAAAAAATAAATTTTTGACAAAAAAGACCATTGGCCATTAAAAAGATAAATTTTGAACAAGATAGTTGAGTTATTAATGAAAATATTGAACTTTCAAGAAATAAAAATAATTTTATACTCAGAAAGACGAAGTTTTAACAAAAATATGATATTTCTATCAAATCGTTGCTTTTGACGCCAATAAATTGAATTTTCAACATACAAGATTAATTTTCTACCCAAAAAGAAATTAACTTTAAGAAAAAAGAATAATAATAATAAATAATTAAACGAATTTTCAACAAAATAAAAAAAAATTCCCCGAAAAGGATTAATTTTCGAGCAAGAAGATTAATTTGCTATAAAAAAAGACGAATTGTCAACAAAATACATGCATTTTCAACCCAAAAATTCAACCTTCGATTAAACGTAAGATTTTGACAAAGCAGTTGAATTTTTAATGTGAAAGATAAGTTGTTAACAATGTTTTTGCATATTCAAGGAAATAATTAAATTTACAAACATTTAATAGAATTTTAAAATCAAACGAGATGAATTCTGAACCATAAGAGCTTAAAAGTATTATAAAGTTTAATATTCTTCATTAGTTGATCAGTTTTTTATTAAATAAATAATATTTTTATAAACAAAAATCACAAGGGGCTGGGTCTCAGTCTGGCCCTGATCGGATAAGCGTTACATATTGAGTCTGGTCCTGACTGGGATGCCCGACCGGGTCCACATTCTGCCAGACATGGCCCTGACCAGGGCCACTCCTTCCTTAGTTCAATGACATCTATTCACTGAAAGGGATAAATATGTTTTAAAATTAAATAATTAATACATCATTGGAGCAATTCATTTATTTCGGTTGAGTCAAGAAAATATTCATTCAAGATGAATCAATTTTCATTGACTTTAAGAAATATTTATTCCATGCTAAGAACTGTCAAAATCATAAAAATGATTTAAGCATCTGAATTTAAAGAATATACTTTCACGATAAATCAATATTCGTTTATATAAACTGGTGTTAGGGTTTTGGTGAGATGAAATAATAATTAAAGGTAGGTCTTGTAGTTTTTGTCCACTGGCCGTAGTTTATGTTTATTGTGGTGTTAGTAAAACATGTTTCGTCCGTCGACGCCGGAGCTCATCAGTTTGTAAGAATTAAAAAACCATCTGATAAAACCATTTTATACAACAACAAAAAGAATATTGAATATGATTATTATTTATATTATATATAATAATATTTATATAATTCATTGATTATACATAATATTATTATATTGCTATATAAAATAATTCTTACCATGAGAAAAGAGATAGAACGTAGATTTAACAGTAGTCGTATATATAGTTTTTTGGAGATGACTAAGAGAATTTGAAATATTTAAAACGCATCGTTTCGTAAATTATTGAGTTTTTCATAAGAACAATGTTATTTAAAACAGTTCTCTCCATGATAAACGGATTGTTTATTTTTGATTAATTAAGTTTGTGGGCCAACACTAATAGATACTTCCGAGACCACGGAGATACTGACGTTCATTTTCGCATCAAAGTGGTTACATAATTAGGTGGTCAATTTTGTTATATCGAGGTTCGTATAATAGTACGGTACATTCGACATGTGACGTCATACATGAAGTTGTTATAATGATATTATAATCACTACATTTATTTGTTTTTTACTTACTTAATTTGTTGGATGTGAGAAGTTAATTTTCGTTTCGAAAAAAGATAATTTCAAATGTTTCAATACAGGAAAAGATCCAATAAGCAAAGGATAAAAATCTAACGTAGTTCGCGGTATTGACTGAAAAGGTTGTGATGGTATTTATATTGGACAAACAGAAAGAACAACAGAAAAACTTATGAAAGAACACATATACGATTGTAAAAACGACCAAAGATCTACTTCCCTTGTAAAACACGCTCATGAAGAAGATGACCATTTTGATTTTGATGGGGTAAAGATTTTCGATACGGAAAAAACTATAAACTTAGAATTTTCAAAGAAATGTTTTATATCAAAAATAATAACTTGTCAGTGAATACAAAAACAGATATTCAATTTCTAAGTCATAAATATGACTATTTAATTGAATTTACTAATTACAAATGTTGACATGAAACAAATTTTGATTCCGTTATTGAGTTGTGTTTTAATAAAAGAGTTACACTTTGGATCAATTATAATTTTATGTAAAATAATAAGTTTCTCATTTATAAATTCACTAAATAATATCCAATAATGTATTACATCCCTCACACCCAAAAAATTAAGAAAGGAAAAAAAACAAACAAAAAAATGTAGTAATTATAATGTCTTTATAACAACTTCATGTATGACGTCACACACCTAATGTACCGTACTATTATATACGAACCTTGATATAAGAAAATTGACCACCTAATTATGTAACCACATTGATGCGAAAATGAACGTCAGTATATCCATGGTTTTGCAAGTGTCTATTAGTGTTGGCCCATAAACTTAATTATAAAAAAATAAACAATCCGTTTATCATGGAGGGAACTCTTTTAAATAATATTGTTCTTATGAAAAACTCAATAATTTACGAATCGATACGTTTTAAATATTTTAAATTCTCTTAGTCATCTTCAAAAAACTATATATAAGACTACTGTTCAATCTGCGTTCTATCTCTTTTCTGATGGTAAGAATTATTTTATATAGCAATATAATAATATTTAATATTCTTGTTGTTGTTGTATAAAATGATTTTTATTAGATGGATTTTTAATTCGTACAAACTGATGAAGTCCGGCGTCGACGGACGAAACATGTTTTACTGACACCACAATAAATATAAACTACGGCCAGTAGACAAAAACTACAAGAAATACTTTCAATATTCATTTAATTGAAAAAAAATTAATGCTGTAAGCTGATATCATTGTTGCAACAAAATAATGACTCAAATTGAAGAAATATTGATTGAAGGTGAACGAACATTCATTCAGTAAAATAAATATTTATTGCATTCTAACGATTATCATAATAAAAACAATGAGAAAATTGTTTAAATGTAAAAAATATTCTTTCAATACAAATGTATATACATTAAATTAAAAAATATATTTATTCCAGGCGAGAAGTAACCAATCATTCTAATCAAATAATTACTTCAATTAAAGACGAATTTTTTGAAATAAAGGAATGCTATATTCAATTTGAACCCTTTTGTTTATTTGAAGAAATGAATTTTTTAGCTGAATTTGCTTGATTTAAATAAATATTTCATTCATTCAAGAAGATAATTGCCTTGACTCAAAAGGTCTGGATTCGTTAAAAACTGATTAGTCATTCAATGAAATATTTATTTGATTTAATGAGTTAAATTCTTTGATTTAATTCGGACACTTTTGAATAAATTAATTTCCCATACTTGAATCAAGCCTTTAGGTTTATTTAAATTAAAGAAGTAATGATTTTAATCAAAAGGAAATTATTAAAATTAAAATTATATAATTTTGTTACAAAGAGTTCGTGCACTTTTACCAATAAAGCATTGATTTAGACAAACAAGATATTTTGTTTACATGAATAGATTTATTCAGTTGAAGGAAATATTTCATTTAATTACTAGAATTAAATTTTTAATAACAAATAAACGTTTATTCCAACGAAGTAATTATCAATTTCCAACGAAAAATGGAATGGATAAACTTTTAATTAAAAAAAAAAATTGTTGAAGATACCTCAATTTTCAACCTAACTTATGAATTTTGAACTACACTGAAAAAAATAATTCTTAGCACCAAGCAAATGCATTTACTTGAATTCTATTTCTTAAGATTAAGAGAATATTCTTTAACAGAAGTCATTTTTATTATAACCAGGCATATATCTTTTGTTGATCTAAAAGAATGAATTCTTTGGCTATATTTTCTTGATTAAAATACATATTTCTTATATTTTATAATATGATTTCCTTGATTCAAAAGGTCTATATTCGTTAAAATGTGATCTATCGTTCAAAAAAAAAAAAAATTTGATTCAAAGAGTTCGATTCTTTGAACTGATTAGGGACACATATGAATAAATCATTTTTCCATACTTGAATCAATAATCTAGGTTTATTTAAATCAAAGAAATAATCATTCAATTAAAAATAATATTAAGTAAATTACAGTATATATTTTGTTGTCACAAAGGGTTCATGCATTTATAGCAATGGAGCATTTATTTAGATGAAAAAGGTATTGTGTTTACATAAATTCTAATTTCTTCAGCGGAAGAAAATATTTCATTTGATTACTAGAATTAAATTATTTATAACAAATAAACATTTATTTCAACGAAGTAATCATTGTTTTAATTCATAAACTTAACAATTTGGCGTCATTTGTTTCAATTGAATACTTCTTTAGATTAAAGAAATATATTGTTCAATTAAATATCCATGTTTTTCATTTAAAGAAATATTTCTTTGGCATTTATCGCGAGGTTTAAATAAGGTTTTCCGCCTTAAAATTTCCATGTTACGTTAGCGTCGTGGTTAACGCTGTGGACTTTACACGCGATGAAGCCAAGTTCAGTTCCTGCTGGGGGTGGATTTTTCATCGAATTTTTCTGTTTCAGGTTCATCAAGATTTAAAATTATGTGATTTGTATAAATTAGATATGTATATTAATAACAATGATAATTATAATTTAGGTTAAAAGAATCCAGTTGTTTATATAGAAAAATATATACTACAATTGAAGAACTAATTACTTTATTGCACTCGCGCATGGTCTAGGCCAAAAAAATATTTTTTTAAATCAAGAGATATATTTTTGTGCTTCAAATATTTAGAAATTTGCTGTGGGGAAATAGTTCTTTCAGCCTATAAAATATTTGCTTGACCCTAAAATATATTTCTTTCCTTCAATTCATATTTTCCCATCTCAAAGAAACATTCATTCCAATTCATGCTACATTTATTTCGAACAATGAATCATTCGTTTGGTGTAAAATGTATACTTTTTGTCTTAAATTAATATTTCTTTTATTCAAAGAAAAGTCTCCCTTCGACCAACAGGTCGTATTTATTTGCATCTAATAAATGTTTCTTTGAAAATAAACTGGAAAAAATAATTTTAAACCAAACATTGAATAATTGGATTTTTAGTAAATAAATGTTGAACCAAAGAGATGAATTTTTATCTTAAATTATGGAACAATGAACTGGAATAATTGTTACATTTCCAGTTAAAAAAGAAATTATTTTGTACCAGAAAAGGAATACATTTGCAACAAAATAGTTAAATTTGCAGTAAAAAATTCCTTTTCATTCATTGAAAAAAACAAGTTTTCAATCGAATAGCTCAAATTTTAAACAAATAAATGAATTCTTAACCAAAAAGATTTATTTTAAACAAAAGAGTTTAACTTTCAACTAAGTCATTTTATTTTCTACCTAAAAAATGTTTTTTTTTTTAAACTAAAATGATATAAATTTAAATTTAATACTTAAACTTTTAACAGGAAAGACAAATTTTTAATTAAGGAGTTGACCTTGAAAAGAAAATGATAATTTTCTACAAAAAAACCCGTTTATGACAAAAAAATATGTTATAATTTTAAACGAAATAGTTTCATTTTTAAATGAAAAAATCCAAATTGTTGAATTTTTAACAAGAAATAATCATTTTTGAACCAAAAATGCACATTCGAATTTTCAGTTGAAGGAATTAATTTTCAACCAAACTGATGAATTTTCTACAACAAATACCGATTCCCTGATATGATTCCTACACGAGTAGAAACGTTAGATTTTTATTTGAAAAAATAATTTTCAATAAAAAAACTAATCTTCTACAGAACAACTGAATTTTCTACCCCATAGTGGAAGTTTTTATTGAATAGTTAAATTTCCAAGACATAACGACGAATTTTCAATAAGATTCTAGAATTCTCAAAAAAGTTTTTCAGTCAACAAATAGTTTAATTTTCAATCTAAAAAGAGGAGTTTTCTACAAAACTAATGATTTTTTAATCAAATAATTAAATTTTGAACCAAGAAATTACATTTTCAACCAAATAGTTCAATTTTTATTCTGAAAAGGTAATTTCTTTACTAAAAATGGAATAGTTTGATTTTTATTGAAAACAATAATTTTCCGTTTAGAAAAGCGAATTTTTTAACAAGACAATCGAAGTTTCCACAAAAAAAATTAAATTTTCGATCAAATAAATTAACTTTCTGTCAAATCGTTTGAATTTTCAAAGTAAAACGACAAATGTTCTACAAAACAGTTGCATTTTTAACTGACAAATAGTTGAATTTTCAACTCATATTATAAATATGTAACCACAAATTAAAGTTTTAATCAAGTAACTTAACTTTCCAACTAGAAGGTGGTTTTTTCAAGTGGAATTTATCGCTTTATTTTATTCATCTTGAAATGATATTTTAAATAAATGGATTAGTCCACTCCCCCTTGGCCATCAATTATTAAAGCTTTTGTCCTTGATTTCTTTCTATTCTGTCAGATAATAGATACTATAAATTAAAAAAAATGGTGTATTAATATTAATTTTGTATTTCAATTGTCGACGGTTTGGGATTAAAGGAAAACCAACCCCTTTTTCAGCTCGTTCAATGAAACTTACAAAACTTTCAAGGTTTAATGTACGTAAAATATAAAATGTGAAATTTACTTTTAAAATGGTACATAACTTATATTAAATATTCTAAAATCATTGTTGGATGTATGGTAAATTACCATAAATTAACGAAAAGTCAATTTTAAACATTTTAAACAATTTCCGGTAATTTACGAAATTTAAGTCATTTATGATAATTTTCTGTAAATGATGGTAATTTGAAAGGTAAGTATGGCAACTCATAAATTACCGTCAAATTCTATTATTTGCAACAAAATTTTCTTACAGTTTTTGAGTTGAGTGGGCTGATTATAGTAAAATTCAAGCTAATAGATGTATAATTTTCATTCTTCACCTTAGACGTCACTTTTCACTCCCTAGCTGGTAAAAAGTGGATCTTTAGCCCCGCTTCATAGGCATCGAAAAGGTCTGAAATCATGCATATGCCATACAAAATATTATTTGGGTACGAATATAATGCCTTTAAGCAACTAGATCCTTCACCACAAAAATGCACGTGCCCATTCTTCGCAGCTCATTCAGCAATTTCTGGTGAAACTCGCCCTTACACAACTTTGGAAGTACCCATACAGTATTTATCTTACTCCCGGTGATTTCTAGCTGTTTACTAAATTAAAGTATGCCCTAAAAGGAAAACGATTTTAACGATAGGGTTCATAGCATCTTTCCAAATCCGATTAAAAATGAAATTGATCATGCACTTAAAATTGATCATCGATTTCAAAAATTAAAGATTGAATTCTACCTCCTTGTGGAAATTTCACCTCCTTTCCCATTAAATCGAGTCCATTCTCAGTCATTTACTTCTATTATAACGTAAATGTCAATAAATTGAATTACGTATGGACTCTTGCCAATGGAAATTGGGATTGTATTCAGAGTCCTTGCAATCAGATGACCTGGATCTTCATTTCTCTTAAACTCTCTGCTATAAAAGTAACTTATCACTGCTTAAAAAATTTGTTCATAAATCATTTTTACATTTGCTACATTTTTTCAAGACTATCTTCAATTTTAACGACTTATGTATGAGAATTTACTTATTCATTTCCATACATATCTTTTCTGGGTTATAAATAAAATCCAAAACTGGAGAATATTTTTTTAAATATTTAAACATTAATGGTTCAATTTTTTAAGTCCTCTATTAAAAAATCTGCCTGCTGCGTGGGCACATTCTTACAGCGCTCTGCTTACGCGTCTTACGGTATTTAAACACGCGTCTGTTAGAATTGGCGCTTCGCGCTCGGAAATGTATTTACCTCATGCTACGTGCTCGGTCTTTGTACTTCCTCCATATTTCTGCACATATTTCTTTTTAAAGTGGGTCAACACATTGACTGCTGTAATTGGGTGATTGTGAATTCTCTTTTGTTAAAGCTCTTTAAGCTTTAACTAACAAATTCTCATTACGCTTGCCCTGCTGCACACTCGTTTTTGTCTGAAGTATTTAGATACTTTTTCAGATTTTTTAAAGAGTTAAGATTTGTAGACTGTTGTTATAAGTACATAAAATTAATTTTATTTTTAGTCATATAAAATTATTTGATTGAAGACTTACGCTTTTTTAATCTTTCAGTTCAAGCGCTTTGAAATTACATTGAAGTTTGAACATTTTTCAGACAAAGTTGTTTTGTTTGAAATGTGAAAACTAAAGTTTAATTATAAAATCCGCATGTCTTTTTAGTATATTATAGTATCAGATGGAATTTGAATTAATTCAATTAGATAAAAAAGAACAAAATTGTTGTTACGATAACTTTGACATATTACTTCATTGATTACCTATTATAGCTTTCAGTTTAAAGAAGTAAAATATTTGCTTCTCCCGAATTCACTCATTTCTTTATTTTTCTCTTTTTTCAAACACTTATTTTTCCCTTTTTTCAAGAAAATTAACTTTTTCCACTTTTTCTTATATATCTTTTTAATGTGAACTGAATTAAAATAGCCCATCAAGAAAATTCAACTACTTTCACTAACTTGACTGCTACTAAATTTTAACTACTTGGTTGAAAGTGGAACTATTTTGTTAAAAATGAATTATTTTTAGTTGAAAATTCCTCCGTATGTTTAAACGTTAAATAATTCAATTTTTAGGAAATTAATCTTCTTGGTTGATGAATCATCTTTTTTGGTTAAAAATTCAAATTTTTGGTTGAAAATTAATATTGATTGTTTCAGAATACAACTGTTTTGTTGAAAATTCTACTATTTTACTTGAATTCAACTGTTTTGTTAAAATTAAGAATATATTTAGGTAGAAGCACATATCAACTATTATATTTTTTGTTGAGAGTTTATCTTTATTGGTTAAAAATGTAACTACCTGGTTGAAATACTTTGTTAAAAATTAATGTTGTATTGATTAACAATTCATCATATAAATTCAAAATTCATATTTTTGATTTTGAAATTGAAAGGTTTTGTACAATATTTTATCTTCTTGGTTTACAAATTTAACAATTACCTTGAAAATTAACGTTTATGCCGAAAATTCAGTTTTGTTTAAAAACTCAAAAGGTTGGTGAATAATAAAATATTTTTTTAAGAAATGTCACTGTTTGGAAGGAAATCAAACTATTTCGCTGGAAACTATTTTGTTAAAAAATTATACTCTCAGGTTGAAAATTACACTTTGTTGTTAAAAATTCTTTATTTTCGTTTAATTCAAATGGTTGAAAATTTAACTTTTTTCTTTAAAAATTCAACTGTTTTGCAGATAATACGCCCTTTTCTCTTCTAAATTTAACGAATTTGTTAAAAATTAAGGCATTTTCTTGAAAATCTTCCTTTTGGTATAACACTAACATTCCGGGGGTAATGTTTTTAGTAGGAAATTGAACTTTATTATTAAAAGTTCATTTTCGTTGTTGTTAAAAGTTAATCTTTTTATCTGAAAATTTGACTAATCGATTTGTAGTTTAAATGTATACTTCATAAGTTGGACATTGAACTATTTAATAGAAAATGCATGTAATTCGATTAAAATTGGACTTTTGGACTAGAAAATGTATCTTGTTTGTTTAGATTTAATCTTTTTAGATGAGAATTCAACTATTTGGTTACGAATTCATTTTGGTTTGGTTCAACCCATTGAAAATTGGTCTTCTGGCTATTTTTATCTTTTTTGTTGAAAGATTTGACAATTTGGTTAAAGGTTCCCCTTTTGGTAGGAAATTCATCTTTTACGGTAGAAAAGTCACCTTTATTGTTTAAAAATAGTTTTTTAACTGTTTTAGAAAAACTTTCTTTTTGGATAATTAACTTAACAATTTAGTTACAACTCAAACTATTTTGTTATAAAAAATAGTGGTTTATGTAAAAAATTATATTTTTTTATTGAAGAATAATCTCTTTGGTAAAAAGTCTTGAAATTCTACAAATTAAAACTGTATCCTATTGAGAATAATACGGTATTCACTATAATTTTTTAATTGAAATTTATTTCTAAACAGATTTGATCTATTTTGGTTAAACATTCTACAATACGATTGAAAATTGTAATATTTTTTAGAAAATAAACTTTTTAAAATGAAAATTAATTTTTTAACGTAAAATTTAACTAGTTCATTTTTGCCTAAAAATTGATCGTTTTTAGTTGAAAGTTGAACTGTCAAATTTTCATTTCGAATTAATATTTTTTCATGAAAATAAAACAATTTCGTTAAAAGTTGAACTATTAAAAAAAAAATAGTCTGTTTGGTTGAAGATTGAAATTCGTTTTATTTTCACATTCAAAATTAAATTTTTTAACTAAAAATGTATCTATTCCATTTTTAGTTGAAAATTGATTGTCTTTCATTAAATTAAACTATTTGGCTAAAAAAATTACCTGTTTAGTTCAAAATTCGCAGCAGGTTGATAACTCTATTATTTTCGTAGGAAATTGAACTATTTGGTTGAAAATGTATATTTTTGATTGAAAAATCCCACTGTTCCCTAGAACCTTTTTGCTTTAAAACTCAATAATTTTATTGACATTTTCTTCTCTTTTGATGAAAAAACCTTTCTTGGTTAAAAATTCTACTCTTTTGTTGAAAATTCGAATTTTTGGTTAAAATATCAACTATTACGTTTTTCTTTGACAATTTATCTTTTTCGTTCAATTCAAATGTTTTTTATTTAAAAGGTTTATATATATTTTTTTTTTGAAATATTCACTATTGTATATATTTTTGAAATTATTTTATTTGAAAAAAAAGTTCGACTTTTTGGTTGAAAGTCAAACTCCTTAAAAAATTTGTTTTTTGGAGATACAGCATATTTTCGAAGAAAATTCCATCTTTTAAACTGAATTTTAAGCTATTTACAAAAAATATTATTTTTTTGCTTGATAATTCAATTATTTGGTGGAAAATTCAACTGTCTTGGTTTGGACTAGAATCTTTTTTGTTTATAAATTATTTCATTTGGATGAAATCTCACTTTTGTAAATAGTAAGCTCAAGCATGTATTTAAAAATTAAAATATATTGTTGAAAATTCAACTACTTAGTTAAAAAGTCATCCGTTTTGTTTGAAAATTCAATTTTTTCTTATAAAATTTCTTGGCTGAAAATGCAACTGTTTGTGGTTAAAGTTATTTCTTTTTTTTTATCTAATTTGACCATTTGGTTGAACAATTTTTTTTTCTTCGAAAAAAATCATGCTTGGTAGAAATTTCTGTTTTCTAAAAAAAGATTTGATTTGGCATGAAGATTCGAGTATTTGGTTCCAACTTCAATTATTTTGTTAAAAATTCGACTCTTCTGCTTGAAAGTTCACCCACTTTTTTCAATAAGATGTTAGGTCTAAAATTATTATCTTTTTTTGTTGAAGATTCAACTATTTGGTAGAAAATTCTTCGACTTCCCGTGTGGAAAAATGTTCTGGCCCTCGCCTGGCCCAGACCAGACCACCAGGTTTCCAGTCCGGCGCTGACCAGATGGTCTGGCATGGACCTGGCCAAATGTGTAACGTTTTTTCTGGATAGTCTCAGGCCAGATCGTCCGGTCATCCGCTAGACATGGGCTGGTCAGCCGCTAGTTATAAGCTGATAATCCGCTAGTTATAGGCCATCAATAAAATCAATAAATTTAATTATAGTTTCTTATACTTATTCTTTTATAATAGATAATAAGTAGGTTTGTACTTACCACTTATTTAATAACTTAATAAAAATTTGGTACACTTTGAGCCTCCGCTTTTACAGCTAACTTTTGGCTGGATTAATATATTATTAGGAAAATAACAAGAAACTTTTGACATTTTGTGGCACTTGATCGACAAAAACTATCAATGTTTCCGAGAGATCGGAGCCAAGCACTGGCAGAATACTTCAAGTTGTGACATCAACGTCAGATGTCTGCACGCCGAGGGCCAAGGAATTAATTACAGTTGAGTAGGAAAACTTGATTGTTTTAATGACTTGGATACAAAAATTTGATTATAAACGCTGATCAGCGCAAGACCTGAAACAGACGAGACTCTCAAGATGATTAGAAAGAAAGTCGTATTTTCATAGTTTGAATTTCTTATTTTCCATTATTTTAGACACCTTGTAACGTTTTCAGAGTACGTCAAAAAAAAATTTGATGATGGAACTTAAGATTTTTTTTCTTTATTGGCTCGCTGATCAGCATCAGACTTGGACCAGGTTAGACTGTCAAGTTGACAGAAAAAAGGCTTGTTTTTATACTTTGAATTTCTAATTTTCCATCACTTTAGACACCCTGTAACATTAGTAAAATATGTCAAAAAAATGTGCTGTTGGAACTTATGATTTTTTTCGTTCTTGGCTGGCTGACCAGTGCCAAGCCTGGGCCAGAACAGACCTTCCAGACTAGACGGTCTAAATAAAGTCAAACCTGAGCCAGACTGGCGTCAGACCTGTGCCAGATCAGTTCTTCCATACTAGACAGTCTAGATAAATTCAGCCCTGGACCAGACCTGTAACCTAAGTGCCCGGACATTTTTCCACACGGGTTTGTTTGAAAATTCCACTATTTTCTTGACAATGCAACATAATTGGAGTTCAAGTGTTAAATATTCCATACTGAATTCAATATTTTAACTAAATTAATTTTATGAATAAGAAATTATTCCACTATTTTTGTGAAAAATTACGCTATTCACCCTGTTTTGAGATCATTTTTGCCGTGAAGTATGTTAAAACATCTTGGCTTTATGTTTTGTCTTTTACTTTAGGCGATTATTAAATTAAATCGAAGAAAACAATTTGATTTAAAAGATGTTTTTATGGAGTTCGTATTTGTGATGTCACCCTGGGTAGTTCAGGCTTAGTGTGATCATCTGTGACGAAGAAGGGGATGGCTGGAAAAGTGTCCAAGGTCGTGATTTTAAGGTTCGTGTAGGTCCAGTAATTGTAGGTTGTTGGTACAATAATGCAATTGTTGAATGTGGAGGTTAGTATTCGAGAAGATGACACAAAACATACCTGGTAACCCCACCTGACTTCTAATCGGCGCGTGAGCGACCAGGAGGGTCAAAACCCCTCGTCGCATTCTTTCTACTCGAGGAATTCCTTGCACTTGCAGGACTAGAGCTTCCCCTTTCGGGCTGCTCAGTCTCCCACCAGACGACTTGATGGAAAATGAGCAGGGATGGAGGGATTCTCTCGTCATGGCAACGAGTAGGGAGTGGGGATGAACCGTGGAAAGCCGACGGTGGCATTGATCGCAGCGCCCGTGGACCACGACTGTGTTCGACTGCATGGAAGATCTTTGACTGTGTTGATAGTCTTTGACTGTGTCCTGTGGCATAGAAGGGGTGAATAGAAATCCCCACCCTCGCGCGCACCGCACGCATTATGGAGTTGGTGTTTGTGTGAAGGCATGCGGCCAAGTGTGGACTTAGGTGCTTATGCGCTCTTATGCAGGCGTGAATGACTCGCGACACGCCAGAGGATCCCGATATCAGTCGGGATGCAGACACGATGCGTCTCATCTTTTCAAATGTCGAGATATCGAATCCCCTGACAAATTCGCAACTGCTTGTCCCCATCCCGATCCCTCTTCTCAAGTGTGACTCAATACTTGATATAATATTCGATGGGTTCGGGTCAAAGACCCCTGTGCGTTAATTTCTCATCTAAAGGTCAATCTAGGATTCTGGTATTATGGGACAATTTTCAGTGATTTTAGACCGTGGCTCAGCCTACAAAAAAAGATCGTTATGCACAAGTTCGGCGTTTAGATCGTGTTTAGAAAACAATAAAAATAATCTTTTTTTTTAGACACAAGCTTTTATTAAAATGTACTAAGAGAAAATAAAATAATTCCTTCTGAAAGGGGGGAATGTGATAATAATAAGCGTTGGATGTAAATGTTGAAGTGAGTTGCTGATATTCAATGTTCAATATTTATGCCCCACGTTTTTATTTTTAGTCACATTATTTTGTTTCTTTTCAGTAGATTTTAATTACAGCTTGATTAAAATTAAAAAAAAATGAAATTCCAAAAATAGTGCTATGTGTGAAAAAGATCCTGCCAAGTACTTACGTGCATGGTCTTACTTTAGTTATTTATGGTAAAATTAATCAATGGGAACGACTGTTAAATTCCAGAGGTGAAGCGTATTTGAGGTGAAAAATTCCACATATTATAAAATTGCCCAAAACCTGAAATTTCCGAATTCGAAAATTCCCGACAGTTTATAATATTACCGAATTTGAAAATTGCCGAAATAAAATTCCTGACATTACAAAACATCCTGCACTGTGAAATTGCTGACATAGGAAAATTCCCGAGTGTAAATATTGAAAAATGGTTTAAAAATTAAAAAAAATTAAAACATATAATATTATATTCAAATGACTGGATTTTATCTTGCAAGGACTGAAAAATAAAAAAAATACAATTCCCTACACTATAAGATTCCCAAATTGGAAAATTCACGATTTTTAAATTATTTTTTGAATTTAAAATAAAAATCATTTTAGCATCATTAAACGATAAAAATTATTCTTTTTCTCAAATAAAAATATTTGATTTTTGTTTGGAAATTTTATGATCCGGGACTTTTACAATTCGAGAATTTTAATATATGCAAATTTTATTAATCAGAAATCTTATTATTTAGAAATATTATTTGAAAATTTTATTATTTGGGAATTTTATTATTCGGGAATTTTATTGGTCTGAAAATTTTCATTTCGGGAATTTTATTATTTTGGCATTTTTAGTCGTCCTTTTATTTTATGTACTATTTAAATTATTATTCCTGAAATCTCATTATTTGAAAATGTTATTCTTCAGGAATTTTATTGTTAGAGAATTCTGCGATATGGGAATTTTATTATTTGACAATTTTCAGTCGTTCCTTTATTTGATTTACTATTTTTTGATTATTTTTGAAATTTTATTCTTTAAGAATTCTATTACATATTCGGGAATTTTTCCATACTGGGATTTTATTATTCCTCAATTTTTAGCCATCCCCTTATTTTATTTAATAATAATTATTTTATTATTAAAAATATTGTTTAGATTCGTGATATTATTATATAATTTAAAATGGTCGGCAATTTTATTATCTATTTAGAAAATTTTAATTTATCGTATAAAACAAATATAAAGAATGTTATCAAAAGGGGTACATTAATTATTGCAATATTTAATATATCACTCTTATAAATGATAATTTTCATTTGATAAAGAAATTAAATTGATGCTTCAAAGAAATAAAAGAAAAGAAAATTTGGCGGGCCTGTACTATGATTGATTATTCTTTTTATTCTTGTGTTAACGCATAGGAATATAATGCATCAATTTAATATTTTAAATGAAATAAGAACTATTATTTATTAAATTGACACTGTAATTTATCTAATGATGATTAAATTGCTTCTTTTAATGATTTCACAAGTTTGATTACCTTTAACATTAATAAATATAATATACAAATGTTATGTAGGTTCTTAGTGCAGTTTTTGAGCACATAGTATTTTTCAGATTTAATTTAATAATCTTTTCCTTCGTAGTTTTCTGTCTGAATATTTTGCTATTTTTTAACTCTGCATATTGAACTCGTAAAAAGGTGAATAAACAAAAACATTTTTAATTGTAAATCAATGGATTTGAAATATATGAAATATGTCTTCTGAATTTGAAAAAGTTATTTACTTTGAAAGGTTATTTTGAAAGACTTAAAAAAAATTTGTTTATATTAAAGAAGTTTGGCTTCTTTGGATTTAACCGTAGAATATAGTTATTATATGGATAAGAAAATATTTTATTGACTGAACTAATTTTTTTAAACCAAATTTGTTGGAAGATAGATTATTTGGTTGATCCAACAAACGAATTTGTTTGGGTTAATAAAATATTTTTGTTGAATCGCCCAAAATTTTTTTGATTCAACGAGAATTTTCATTTATGTAAAAAAAACATTTTGTTTTTTCATTCAAGAAATTTTTTTTTTGAGTGCAGATTCCGAGTAGAGATATTTTTTTTTTGCACATTTCCTTCAAAGCAGATTCTAATTTTCGCGTATGGTTATTTAGTATTTTGCTTATTTCTTTCAAATAGTAAAAGAATTTCTTAGTAAGATAAGTAATATGGTCTGAAAAATAAAAATGACTTTTATATAACTCAGATACAATCTTGATATGAGTTATTCAAAAATTACGTTATAGTGTCTTGAATTTCTTTAATTTAATTTAAAGAAATATTTTGATTACCTTTCTTTGTTCAATACAAAGAAATTGATTTTCTATTAATACAATATTTTTTTCAATGCAAAAATATATATTTGCTTCAAGGAAATTATTTTTTAGTTTTTTTATAGTAATATCTTCGAACTGGCAGAATATTCCTTTGAATCCAAAAAATCAAAAGTATCTTGAAGGTTCATTTTTGTTAAATCCTTTGGTAGACGTTTTCGTCATAGTTACAGGAACTCAGCTTCTAAAAATAGTCGAAATAATTCAAAATTCTCGTGAAATTTCATAAAATCCTTTCTTCGGCCATGAAAACTCAAAAGAGTTTTGGAAATTCTTTTAAATATTCCTGAATCACTTTAAATCCTGAGAAAAGCTGTAAAATTTCTCAAAGTGTTTTAAAGTTTCTTCCAATCCTTTTGGAATTGCTATGAAATCCCTTGATATATTTTTAAATATTTTGAAATTATCTGAAATCTTTTTAAACACTTTGCAATTCCTAGGATTTCTTTAAAATCCATTGAAACGTTTAGAAATGTTGTGATCTGCTGTGAAATCAAAATCTTTGTAAATAGGGTAAAATCATAAATATTCTGTAAAAATCTTGGACATTTTTTGCAGTTATTTACACTCCCTAAACATTATTTGAAAATGCTTAACATTTTTTCAAATTCCTTGAAATCCCATATAACATTCTATGTAATTTCTTAATTGGTCTTCAATCCCTTAAAGTCCTTTGAAATTTCTCGAAACTACTACAAATCTGGTAAATTACGTTTAAATAATTAGAAATGATTTAAATATTTAGAAATCCTTCTCAAACATATACATTATTCAAGTAAATTTTTAACCAAATAATTAAACTTTCATACTGGAAGATTAATTTTCTACCAGAAAAGACGAATTTTCAAAAAAATCACACGTATATTCAACGAAAAAAGTTGTGATGTTAGTGCAAATTTTATTTCAATAATTTTTAGGTTATTTTTGCCACGTTTATAAACATTTTTAACTTAATGATTGAATTTTTATACAAATCGGAACCAAAAATGTAATAATTTTATTTTAACTTAAAGGAACTATTTTTTAATAAAGAAACGAATTCTCTACTAAAAAGTTACATTTTAAACAAATAAATTACTTGTTAATTAAAAAATACAAATTTCGAAATGAAATTACGTATTTTTAATAAAAAAATGAACTTTTAGAAAGTTGTTCAATTTTTAATCAAGGAGTTTAATTTTTAACCTAAAATAGATTAATTTTCCGTTAACAAATTAAGTTGCAATCAAAAAAAGATTCGTTTTATAAAAAAAGACGAACTTTCAGCAAAATACATGAATTTTGAACAAATTAATTAAATTTTCTAATTGAATTGTTAAATTTTTTAAACAAAAAAGAAGAATTTTCTACAAAAAATTGAATTTTTAACAACAAGGCAGAACGTTTTAAAGAAAGTTGAATAATTAAATCAAAAAGATGAATTTTCACGTTAAAATGGCGAATTTTTTGCAAGACAGTCGAATTGTCGACATAAAAGTTAATTTTCAACCAATAGGTTGAGTTTGCAACACAGTTGTTAAATTTTTAGTTGGGGAAATTATTGTTTTCAACCAAAAAAATTGATTTTCCATCAAAACAGACGATCTTTCAGCAAAATGCGTAAGTTTTTAACCAAATAGTTAAATTTTTACTGAATTGTTTAATTCTCAAGCCAAAAATAAGCATTTTGCACACAAAAATTGAAATAAAAAAAAATATTTTTTAACCTAAAAAATGATTTTATATCAAAAATACGAATTTTCAGCAAAATACATACATTTTAAAATAAATAGTTAACTTTTTACGGAATTGTTGAGATTTTAAGATTTAAAAAAATAGACTTTCCCGTAGACTTTCCCGCTACCCTAAAATAAGTTTAGTATAAATAATTATTATATAAATAAATACTATATTATCCATTTAAATTCTTGATATTCTTTGCATTTCCAAATATTTTGAGATATACTCTATATTCCCGAATATTCTTTGGGGAATATATTCCTGGTAGGAATATATAAATTATAAATATATTAATAGATTTCCTACAGAAAAAATTAGATGGGTCGACCCTTCCGTTTTCGCCAACAATGTGCCCTATATTTTCTATAGATATTTGAAAACATCACTTTTTTTAGACAGGAAATGATTATTGGGAATATTATTAATTCAATTTGAAAATATCATTACTACAAAATTATGTTAAAATTATTTATACCTCTTAAATGTTATTGAAAAATATTCAATTTGTCTATTAAAAATTCAAGCACTTCAAGAATTATAATTGCGACACTATAAACCTTACATTTCAATCCACTTTTGAATAAGCGGTATTTAAGGATGTACACTACGTACAATCAATCTCAAAAGTTGCCTATGTTTAAAATGATTTATGAAATCAACAAAAAAGAGCTATTATTAATTTTTGTAAATCTTGATGGATGTTTCTAAGCACACTTCAGAAAAAAATAATTCAGGATAAAATGGTTTATTTAACAGTAATTATTTAAAGGTTTAGTTTTTCCTTTCTTTCTAGGGAAAAGTTACAATTTATATTTAATCCTCATGATCGAAGTCTCACTTTATTCTTTGAAGGATTCTCTAAATTTCTATTTAGGTGGATTTTATTTTTAAAAGTAAATTGAGAAATCATGCAGTTATTATTGTTATAAACAATAATAGTTTAATTTTTAATTAACACCACCCAAGTAAAATTGTGGAGAATCCTTCAAATAATAAAATGAGGCCTTAAACATTAGAATGAAATAAAAATTGCAAGTTTTCCCTAAAGAGAAAGGAAAAACTAAACCTTAAATAACTACTGCTAAATAAACAATTACAACCTGAATTATTTTTTTTGTGTGCTTAGGAGCCTCCATCAAGATTTACAGAAATTAATAATAGATCCTTTTTTTTTGTCGAATTTGTAAAACATTCTAAAAGTAGTCAACTTTCTAGATTGATTGTATGTAGTGCACATCCTTAAAAACGTTTAAAAAAATGCAACAAATATTGTTGAAAAACAACCCTTTCACTCAATTTCCATTTACGACTTCACTTACTTTTTATCGTGCAAGATAGCATACAATTGCCGGCTGATAAACACAAAGATGAGAGGTTGCGGTCAATTAGGAAACGCTTTTACACCCTCGCCCGTAATCGTCCTTCCGGACATTTCTAGTCTTTATAATTCGATGCGACTAAACATTTTTCCTCTTCCTCTTTCCCTCCCTAACCCAGGGTAATGGAAATTTTTTCGAGGTTGGTAATCCTGAGTTTTGAAACGCAGTAACGTTTGGGGCACTCCAGTTTCAAGATTTTAATAGAGGAAAATAAACAGATGGCAGGAACTCGTTTCCGAGTCAGAACGCGCCATAACAGTTTAGCTGAGATGTGAGCTTTATCGTGATGTTGGCCATCATAATACGCAGATAAGGGAAGTTTTTTACATGGTCGTAACCCTATTAACAGCGTTGTATTCCACACCTCCTGTGGGCACTGCATATGGATTTCGTGACTAAAAAGAGAAAGGGGTTGGGGCAGGGTGAGGGATAGGGGTTGAAGATAAAGACACACATAAAGGTTTTCCGTGGACAATAGCGAGTAGGGACCTGGAGTTCATTTGCAACCCATTTCCACTTGACATTCCTCTGAATAATGCCGGACATGGGCTGGTGCACTGAAATAAATGGTCAGTTGGGCCAACTATTTAGTTTGTAAGATATGGTATTGCTATTTTGTTAGTTGGGACAACCATTTACTAAGTTGTTGGTACTAACTAAATAATCAGTGCAACTAATAGAATTGTTGCACGAAATAATAAACTAACAGTACCATATCTTATTAACTAATTAGTTGGCTCAGCTTCCCCCACTCTTGGAAAGTAGAAGCGCCATCGAATGCGCGTCCGCTTTTTTTGAATAGAGTGCCGGTCGTCAGTTTTTGTTTTTGTTGAAGATTTTCAGTCGAAAAAAACGAGTCCGTTTTGTACAAGCATTTATTTGGTTAGTATTCAATTAATTATTGTTTGCACTGTAAAGAAATATTCCAGTGTATAATATATTCTCGCACATATATTTGAGTGGCACTATTCAGAGACATTAGATTGAAATGCCGGCGCTCGAAGCGATAGAGCGATAAAAGGGGATGCGTTCGAGGAAGAATAAGCAGAAACGGCATTGCTTAGAGCGGCATTATTCAGAGATCGGACTTTATGTGGAAATTATATGTGTGAAGTGGAACGAAGAGACCAGATTCAGGACCGAAAATGAGTTCACGAGAAAAATATGATCAAAGTCCAGTCCGTCCTCTCAATAGTGCTGTCATCAATGTCGAACTGTGGGTAAGTAGGGGAAACGCAGGAGGGGGGGGGGGGTACAGCGCGAGCTCGGATTTTTCAAATACCAGCCATTTAATTATGTAATACTTTTAACATGAAATCTTTTATAAACGGAATAAAACAGTATTTCAGATACAAATTTAACATTTTTAAATTTATTAATTTATTTACAAAAGGTATTTTCTGCAATGTAAAATGGATTCTCAACAAAATACTTGAATTTTCAACAAAATAATTAAAGTTTTAACATAATATTTGAATTTTCAATATAAAACGAGAAATTACCATCAAAAAAGTGTTATAGTTTATACTTAAATTAAAAAGGATGAAATTTATACAAAACAAAAGAATTTTAACATCAAAACGACGAATTCCCAACAAATAAAGATTTTTCAATCAGGAAAGAAATTGTATGTAAACTGTTCAACCTTCAAGCCAAAAGACGAATTTTCTCTACAAAAATTGAAATTTGAAACCAAAAATATGATCTTTTAGCAACAAATTAATTTTTTACGAAACAGTTGCATTTTTAACCAACAAACATGAAATTTCAAACCGAGAAAATTATTTTTTCACCAAAAAAAGAAAATTTTCAACTAAAAAAGATCAATCTTAAGAAAGTTAGAAAGTTACATTTTCAGTTGAAAAATTAATTTTAAACGAAAGTCATAAGTCTTCAATAATAAATTTTTTTAACAATGTTGTTTAACTTTTACCCAAGTAGTTAAATTGATAATTAAAAGTTTAATTTTCAACAAAATAGTTGAACTTTCAATAGTTGAGTTTTTTGTAAAAAAATATTTAATTTGAGTTTTCACGATCAAAATATGAGATTTTAAACAAGAAAAAAGTTTCTACACAAAAAATTTAATTTTCAATTAAAAAGACGATTTTTTCCACGAAAAATGATGAATTTTGAGCAAAATAATCAAATTCACTACCGAATAATTCTTTTTTTATTCATGAAAGTTGAAAGTTATACTAAAACAGATTAATTTTTAATCAAAACTGACTAATTTACTATTATTAAGTGGAACCTTCATCCAGAAAAGATTTTAGTACCTTCTTCAACACCAAAACATAAATTTTAAACAAAATAAAAATTTTCTACGACATAGTTTAATTTTCAACAAAATAATAGAATTTTTAACCAAAAACTATGACTTGAACAAAATAGTTTAATTTTCAACCAAACACTTGCATTTTTATATAAGAAAGATGAACTTTCTCTTAAAATAGATAATTTTCCTATTTAAAATAAAAAAAAGATGTTTAATGTAAAATAATTTCTGGTAAAGAAAGAGAATTTTTAAGTCAAAAAGAAAACTTTCAAAAAAGAGTCGAATTTTCAAGATAGGATTCAAAATAGGAACTTTGAACAATACGTTAATTCTATGCTGAATAGTCGAATTTTTAACCAAAGTGTGTGAGTTTTTTAAAAATTGTTAAATTTTTAACCAAACAGTTACATTTTTGTTAAAGAATAATGAAAATTCTACTAAAACAGGTAAATTTTGTAGTAAAAAAGATCAATCTTCAAAACAAAATTTTCATCCAAAAACATTTCAATTGACATTTTAACACAAATATCAAAATTCTAAAGAAAAAGTAAATCTTATAGGAAACAGTTAACTGTAAAAAAAACAGTTGCATTATTATCCAAAAAAGATAAAAAATTTTGTCTAGAAAATATGATCTTTTAAATCAAAAAACGAAATTTTCATATAAGCTTTCATCCAAACAAGGTTTTAGTTGATCTATCAGTAACAAAATATGAGTTTTAAATAAAAGGTTTATGTTCTACAAAATGAGTTTAATTTTTACCACAGAAAGACGAATTTTTAACAAAAAAATTTAATTTGCAACAAAAAGGATGTCTTTTTAAAAAAACTGTTAAATTTTCCATCAAATAAAAAATTTATAACTAAAAAGATCATTTCCAGCAGAAAGTTTTTGTCGTATTTTTAAAAACTATGTACATAAGTGAAGGACCCCTACCCCTTTCGTAAAAATCGTAACAAAATTGAAAGCGTTTGAAACTGAAGAAAAATGCATGAAATAACTTTAAAATTTAAATGTTCCCATTCAAAAGGAAACAAAAAACAGAAAAAATTTTAAAAATGATCATATTTCTAATAGAATTAAAAGAAATTGAACTCGTATTATTTCTGGATAAAAGCGTTTAAAATTGGATGATTTTAAAAATTGAAACAAATTGAGCTTGAGTATAACAATACTAAGTAATTTAAAAATAATTTCGAAAGTAATTTCGAATGGGAAATATTGAAAAATGAAGAAATGTATAATAATACATTTCTTCATTTTTCAATATTTCCCATTCGAAGTTACTTTTTATTTTGAAGGTTTTGTTTATAATTATTCAATTTTAAATGCTTAGAATCGAAAATTTTTGCATTTTTAACAATAAAAAAAGTTTTTTTTTAATTTTAGAGAAATGTTTAAAATAAATTTTGATGTTAAATCATAATTTTTTAACGAATACAAATTGATATTTCTAGAATTTTAGAAGCTTTTAATTTAAAATGTTCTATTTAGTTTTCAATTTCAAAATATCAAATTTTTCGAATTTAATTTTACTCAAATTCAAAAGTTTTACCTTGGAAATTTTCTAATTTTGAATGCTTTTAAATAAAAAGAATAAGATTTTTATTCATCTGAATTTTAAATAATTTATTTTTGAATATTCGAATCGGGAAATATTCCATTTTATAACTTATAGAAATTGTCCGTTTTTATAATTTTAATCTGAAATAATTCAATTTCGAGATTCTTGAATGCAAAATAAAATGGTTTAGTTCTAAACGATTTGAATTAGAAATAAGACAGTTCTAACTTCTTTCTATTTGAAATATTGAATTTTTCCCAAATTTTACCTATGTAAAATATTTTGTATTGGAACGTGTTGAATAATAATAATATAGAATTTTCATGATTTAAAAACAATTTTTTCGTAAGGGAGGACAAACATGACATTCATAAGTTGTATGTCTTAAATTATCCTAATTTTTCCTTGTAAGTGGTAACGTACTTTCTGGTCAGACTTCCATATCACCTAATGAAATCCTGACGCCCCTAGGCTGATTACAGCTGACTTGCGTAAACAATGTACGGTAGCAATGAATAATAATCGTATTATGTGTTATTTTCAGGTTTTATTACAACTTTAAAAAAACTGAAAAATTCCTGGAAAAACTATCATGAAAAACTTTCTGATCGCGCGCATCGAGTGGTGATCAACCGAGCCAGACATTAGAGTTAGGCATTAGGGTTTCGAGGTATCACACAGACACGACACGTGAGAATATTGGTCCAACTTTGCCCTCCGGAAAATTCAATTTTGATCGCGGAGCAAAGAGAATTTCTTTATTTGATAGGGGGAATCTTCATTATTCGAAAGGGGAAATCTTTATTATTCAGAATCAATAAAAACCGGAAAATCGATTTTTCGGTTCTAAGGCTGGTTTCTTCGTTTCACGTCACATGTGGCGCAGGTCCCATGAAGTTTAACACGTATATCTTATAAGAAAAAAAGACGTTTTTGTAAATTTTATTCAGAATTCTTATATTAGGTAAATCGAGTTGAAACTTAACGCCATAAGTAAAAAAAAAGATGTTTTGAGAGTTTTTAGCTTTTAATGGGTATTGTTTTTAATTCATAAAGTACTACCTTATATTCATAATTAGTTGTTAAAATAAATTGCTGAAACAATTTATTATTGTTTATAGCAATTTTCTCTTAGAATAGGGTTAGAAAGTCGCTGTTTTTTCCAAAAAATTTTACTTTTTGTCCAATTTTTAATTAAAGTCAAGAAATGGTTAAATAATGTTCATAAATCAAATTGTTTAAACAACTTATTATTCTTTAAACTACATTTTTTCCTGAGAGGCCGACAACTCAGGAAGTATGGTGTACACTTTTGCTGAATTATCTTGAAGTACGTGAAATATCCTGAAGTACTTTGAAATAACCTGAAGTCTGAAGTATCTTGAAATACTCTGAAGTGCCTTAAAATATCTAAAAGTAATTTGAATTATTTTGAAGTATCTAAACTATCCTAAAGTATGTGAAGTATCTTGAAGTATGTTAATTATCCTAAAGTACTTTGAAATATTTGGAAATATGTGAATTATTCTGAATTGCTTTGAAATATATTGAAGTATGTGAATTACACGGAAGTAATTGTAAATATCTTGATGTATTTGAAATATTCTGAAATACTTTGAAATGTCTTGAAGTATCTGAAGTTTCTTGAACTTTGAAAACAAGAAAAATGACAGTGAATTTATTTTTAGACCATGAATTTTACAAATGTTTAGAAAAAAATTCAGTCGTCACTTGATTTCTAGCATTTTTTAAGCAATTCGTTAAATTATTTTTTTTTTCAATTATGATATAATTCAGTTTAGATTGCGCAATTCGAAAATATTTCACTTTAGAAATTTTCCATTTAAAATTTTAATTTGGAATTTTAATTTATCGTTAAAAATTAAACTGTTTTAATTGGAAAGTCTTATTAAATAAACAAAAGTAAACGCACAATTTAAACTTTATAAATTATTTTCAATTTTTAAATAACTTCAAAATAATATATTCATAATTAAAGGCTTTTATTTAATTTCAAGTATTATTTTGGCATAAAATATTCCATTTTTAAACGCTTCAATTTGAAATTTTTGAATGAAGAAAAAGAACGATTTCTTGATATTTAGAAATATCTGAATATCCATTTAAAATCAGTAATTATAAATTATATATTTAAAAATAAATTTTTAACTTAAACTTTAAATTTGTAACTCAGATTTTTGAGTTTTTATTCATAAATAACAATTAAACTTATTAATCTTAAAAAAATACAGTAAGTTAAAGAGAAGCTTTTTAAGAGTTTGGAAAGGCTTCAGAAGAATAAAAAACATTTCCTTGAAAAACTGAAAATCACTTTTTATTTTGAAAATTGAATTTTGAGAGAATACTTAAAAAGATTTAGAAAGATTTACAAAATTGTTAAAAATGAATGTGGAAGATTTTAGGGAATTTTTGTTTGTTTGTCAGGATTTTAAAATAATTTGTAGGAAATTTTTTAAAATAAAACCGAATCCTTTGAAAAGATGTTTATAAGTTCTGAAATACTCTTTAAAATAATTTAAAATTTAAGAAAATGTTAAACAACATGCATATATTCCAAGATTTTGAAATAAAATTTAAAAGTATTTTAAGGGTTTTAAAACCCTTTAAAATGAAAATAATTCAACGTTAAATTTAAGAAGTGTTCAGTTTAATAACAAAATTTATTCCATTATTTTTCAATGTTTCTAGCTGAAAATTACTTAAAATGATATAACTTGGAAGTTTTTCACTTATTGATTGATTCTTCAATTTAGAGAATAGAAAATTTATTGAATTTTTATTTTATATTTATTTGTTTGAAACTGAATTTAAATCTTGAACTATACAATTTATCAAAGTTGAAGAACTTCATTTTGGTAGCTTAACTGCATTTAATTAAAAACTATTCAGTTAAATTTCAGTGAGCTTTAAGGTTTAATTTTTTTAATTTTATTGAAAGTGAACAGTATTTACAAACCGGAAAAAAACGGGAAATGACTGGGAATTTTTTCTGTGATTAAAACGGCCATCCTGCACTCTATTCTCCCTACTGTATATCCTCAAAGGATATAAAAATTACCCTGGGTGAATTTAATTATTATTTTATAAATGTGAAAAAATAAAGAGTTTAATACTTTTCTATGAAATACACAATCCATGAGTGACAAAAAGAAATCAGAAGCAATAATAAAGTCAATTTATTCTGAAGCAAATACTGAGAACAAAAGCCACCTTGAACGACCACTAAATATATATTCTTTATGAAACATGCATGATTTCAGCCCTTTTCGACGACTATGATGCGGTGCTAAAGCCCTACTTTTTACTCCCTGAGAAGTAAAAAGGAACGTCAAAGGTGAATAATAAAAATTATATATCTATGAGCTTACACTTTACGATAATTAGCCCACTAACCATAAAAACGGTAAGGAAATTTTATTTGTAGATAATAGAATTTTGCGGTAATTTATGGATAGTTACCATATATACCTGATGAACTTATCATACATTACAAAAAATGTCTTGTAATTGATAGAAATTTGTTAATTGAATTTTGGGTAATTTATCTTAGTTACCATAAATTACCTGTAATATTACCATAAATTAACAAAAAATTTCATAAATTTTCGGAAATTTATAAGAAAATTTCAAATTGAATTTTTGATAATTTATGGTAAGTTACCATATTTACCTATAAAGTTAAAATCAATGACTGAAAATTTCCATAGCTTTCCGCAAATTCATAAAATTTCTGTTGTTGAATTTTTGGCTTAATGTATTCAAAATCTAATATGGACTAATGTCCGGCTCGCACTACGCGATCGCCTGCGACTTGTACTGAAAACATATACTCCTAGGAAAAGTTTCTCTTCTTCCCGTAATGCGTAATAAACTGTCTTAAGTTTTACAAAAATATAAAAAAGAATTATTTCTACAATTTACTTCTAATTGATTATACAAAAAATTATTATTTGGAGCACTCCTAATTTTCAATAGTCCTATTTTCAAACTGCTCTGAATTTAAACGATTTCGATCTTTCTGAAATAATAAGTTGAGTATTAAAAGACGTTCATTTCTAATTGTGCAACTTCAAACAATTCCAAGTTGTAACTAAATACTTAAAAAATTTTAAATCTAAAATGATCAAACGGCTTTGACTACAGTTTTTTTACATGCAAAAATGAGAATGGGAAAATGGTGTGCCTTTTTTATAAAGAGATAAAACTATTCACTATAAGCAGAATTCTATCCTTTAAGTATGCTTCTGTCAAAAGGCATAAATTGAATTATTCTGATGATTCTATTACAGTTAAGTCACCAAACAAAAATGCAAAAGGCATATTATGTGTTTATTCCTTTTGGTATTTTATGGGGCGAGACTGTTTTCATACAAATGATGTAACGAAAACTTACCCAAGTATAAATACCAGGTGTATACATATGAAACCGGTATTTTTTCAAGAAAAAAACACATTTATTTCAAGAGAATGATAACAAATATTTTATTCAAAGTATGCGC
>NC_046658.1:99081067-99117523 GCF_010883055.1 Belonocnema kinseyi
GCCAATTAGCACAAATGGTAAGTTCCGACAGTGCCTACAAGTGTGCCTACTGGCCGCTAAATGGCAATACCGGTTTCATATGTATACACCTGGTATAAGAGATTATTTATGTACAGTACCAAGTCCTTTACAGTTGGGCAAAAAAATTAAGGATGTCCTAGAGACGTCTTTGGGACATCACTAATACGTATTTTATAATATGTCTTTTGGACATCTTAGGGATGCTCTTAAAACGTCTAATATTAGTACGAAAGATGTCTCGAGAACGCACATGTCTTTAACACGTCTTTAGGTCATCTTTAGGATAATGGACGTCTTAGATACAATGATTGGGCTGACATTATAGCCAAGAATTAATTGACAATATTTAAAAAAATGTTATGTTCAAAATACCTTTTGAGTTTTTATTATTGATTTTCCGTTTCTTTTCCTATTCATCTTAAAATAAAATTGAGAGAAGCGATTTAATGTCGGGGTTTAAATTTTATCGGTAAACTTAACAAACTACAAAATGATCGGCTGTTGTGTAAACGAGCGATATTTTGTGAAATAATAAAAAATGTTATCATAAGACATGATTTAAAAATATAAGTTTCAGGTGCAATGGTGTAAAGTCACCGAAAGTCACTTGAAATATACTAAAATACGTCTCAATATCCTAAAATGCTTTGAAATATGAAGTATTTGAAAATATTCTGAATCATCACGAAGTATGTTAAATATCTTGAAATATTCTGAAGTATCCTGAAATAATTTGAAGTATGTAAGGTATCTTGAAGTATGTGAAATATTCTGAAGTACATAGAATTATTCTGAATTATCTTGAAATATTATGAAGCACCTTGGTATATCATGAAGTATCTTGAAATATCCTAAAGTTTCTTGAAGTACGTGGATTATTTTGACGTACGTGGATTATTTTGACGTACGTGAAGTATATTGAAGTATGTGAATTATCCAGATGCAATCTTAAATATTATGAATTACCTTGAAATATTTTGAAGTTAGAAGTAGGTGTACACTTTTCAGTTGAGTTGTCAACCCCGCGTTTTTTTCTGAAAAAAGATTTTCGTTTGCTCCGCTTGAGATCGAACCACAGAACTTCCCGGTATAACAAGTCAAATTTTTCAAGGAATATGTATTATTACCAGAGCATAACAGAATTTTTTTACGTCTTTACAAAATAGATGGAGCTATGAGAGAAGATATTTTTTCAGAACAAAATTTATTTTTTTTTCAATTCATGGCTTTATCTAGTCTGAAAAGACTTTCAGAAATTCTGTTATTCACTGATGTTAAAACAGATTCCTTGAAAAACCAACTTATTATTATCATTATTATTAAATATAAATTAAAAACATATAATTACAATTAATGATTAAATATTCAAAATTTATTATTATTATTATTGCCCTAAAAAATATGCCAAATGGAAATTGGTCAATGTAAGAAAAAAGTATTCCCCTCAAAAAACGTTTAACCTACATAGGAAAACTAACAACAAAGAACCAAATCACCCGCATGTGATTTATACGCAAAAAATAAAAAAATAAAATAAAAAATAAAACATATTTTTATTATTATTAAATCACAATCATAAAAATTAGTAAAAAATAATCACCAAAGTTTCACCTTATCAAGGCAAACAATAAAATAAAAAATAAATATTAGTGCAGGCAGAAGCAGCAACAAAACCACGATTTTTAGGATCTGAGTTCGCAATAAAAAGATATGAGGGAAACAAAATTCTCCTTGCAGAAGAATCGTAATTAATTTACGACATTGAAGTTTGCCACATATATGGATTTCAAAGTTGTGTAGTTAATTAAAAAAAAAAAAAAACTAAGAGTCGCATCAAAAAAGTAAAAACACATCTGGATTCGTCTCGGAATTATCTCGATGTGCATTTTTTGTTTTTTTGTTTAAACAATTTTTTAAACAATTACGCCATTTTTTATATTTCCGAGACGAATCCAGAGGTGTTTTTACTTTTTCGAGCTGACTCTTAGTTTTTTAAAAATTAATTACACGACTTTGAAAAATATATCTACAGGCACGAAGCAACAGAGCGCTGAACAACAAATGCTCTAATTGTTTAGAAAATGGTTTTACGAAAAAACAAAAAAATGCACATCTACATTTTTCTGAGAGGAATGCATTAGTGCACTTGGTTTTTCGATCTGATGCATACTTTGTTTATAACAATTGCAGAAAAATAACAAATGGCGTGATTGTTTAAAAATTGTTTAAACAAAAAAAACAAAAAATTCCCACCGAGATATTTTCAAGACAAATCCAGAGGTGTTTTTACTTTTTTGATGCGACTCCTGGCTTTTTAAAAATTAATTACACAACTTTGAAATCCATATCTGTGGCAAACTTCAACGTCGTAATAATTTTCGTAAGTATGGTCTGGTAGTCTTTTCTTCACTTCGGTCAACTATCGCTGACCATCATTAAGTAATAGAATAATGATAGAAAATAGCACTTTCATTGACAAATTTGTACTTTATGTTTAATTTGCAATTCGAGTGAGGTGAATAATTAATTGAAGTTAACAAATATGATTGTTTAAATAATTTATGATTATTGTTATTAATATTCAGTTTGATTAATACTAGAAGGTTGCCGTATTTTCGGAAATTTTCTACTAGTTGTCTATTTTTCCCTTGGAGTGAGTTATTAAATAATGTAAGGTAGGAAAAATAATGATTGAAACAAATCATTATTGTTTATAACTATGTTCTTCTTTGTTAATGCTAGATAGTTAAGGTTTGTTCCGAAATTTTTAATTTTTTACCCAATTTTTATCTAGCAAAATAATGAAAAATTCAAGTTGACAAATATAATTGCTTCTAGCATTTTTTACTGTTTATATGCCAAAAGTTTTTTCTAAAACCTTTTGTTTTCTTTTAACATTTCAGTTATACACAAATAATAAGTGAACCTCAACAAGAAAAGTTTTTTAATTAGTGTAGTATTTGTTAACTTTGATTATATTATTAAATCCTTATCAAGTCATTTTATATATACTGGTGAAATATGTTAAGTAATAAAAGAATTTATAATGATTTTATAAATTATTAATAAATAATTATTTGTAATATAAGTGTACGATTATATTTTTGGTTTAGAATTTTTTTTTTCTTAAAATTTCTAAAACTTGGTAAAATATTTAATTATTTTGTTAAATATGGCACTATTTTGTAAAAAAGTAATTATTTAAAAAAAAAATGAACTACTATATTTAAACTTAGAGTTCGTTGAAAATTGATCTTATTTAGTTGAAAATTCATTTTCTTGACTGAAAATATAACTTTGTCACTTTCTTTAAATTTATGTTTTAAATGGCAAATAGATCTTTTTTGGTTCAAAATTAATGTAATTGAAAATTTGATCAGGTTAAGGATATAACTATTTTCTGAAAAATTCTTTGGTATGTTAAGAATTCCTTTTTTTTTGAAAAATCAAAAGCTTGGTTTAAAGTTCAAATATTTTATTGGATTTAGTTTGTGGAAGTTTCTTCTCTTTTGTTGAAAATGTAACTATTTTTTTTAAATTAGTTTCGTTTTTCGTCGAAAATTAATGTTTGAAACTGGAAATTCAACCATAACACTTTTTTTCAAAATTGACAAATTTTAGTAAAAAATTCAATTCTTTGGTCGGAAACTCAGCTTTTTTAGTAAAAAGTTCAAGCACATACTTAAAAATTTATGTATTTGCTTGGTAATTGATTTTTTTTATAAAAAATAATCTTTTTCGTTAAAAATTGATATTTTAAATAAAAATTGATATTTTTTGGTTCAGAATGCGTGAAACTTGGTAAAAATTAGTATTTTCTGATAAAAAAATATTCCATTTTGGTTAAAAATGCAATACCAGTTTACTAGTTAGGATTTAAAATAAAAATATTTTCTTGTTGAAATATCAAATATTACGTGTTATGTCAAGAATTAATTTTTTTTTAAATTAACTACGTGATTTCAGGGTGCAGTACTTTGTAGAAATTTCATTTTTTGTTGAAGATGCATAATTTCTGTTGGAAATCCAATTACATGAACTTTAATTAACTTTTATGTTAAAGATTTACATTTTCGGGTTGATAATTTAACGTTTTTTTTTAGAAAATTCGTCTTTTTGGCTTGAACATTCATCTAAAACGGAAAAAATCACTCGATTAACTCCACTAGTCGGATATATAAAAATTGATTGATCGGCTCGAAATAATTGATGCATAAATAATCGAATCTATATCGCCCAGTCCTTAATTTAAACATGTTGATAAACTTGTCCTCTTATGGCTTTGAAAAGGATTTTGAACGAGCACCGAAACATTGGCAGATTTGTTGTAATTTTTTTTTTTTAAATTGAGAATTAAAAAGGATGAAACTGAAAAAAACTAAGGAAAAATAGAGGAAAGGTATTTGGAGGTTGCCTTTTTCTTCTTTCTTTCTTGCTCTTTTTGTTTTAAAATTGAATGGAGACATTTAAAAGTCCGTTGTCCAATTTTTATAGTCAGATTATTATTATTTTTATATAAAAATGATATCATTTTTTATTTCTTAGAGCTACATAGTTGAATATTGGGTGTTAAAGATCAAGTTTAGATTTTGATTGATTTTAAATTCAATATCCTAAAGTGTACATTATTTACCTATGCATAAAAATACTCAGGCGCTATGCAGTTCTTTTTTAATTTCTGAAATTTATTTATTTTTGCCTCATACTAAGGAACATAAAACACTTCAAGTCCAATATAATAACGATTTCGAGAGCAACCTCGCACTAGCCTTGTTACTAAGTCGGTACCCTCGAAACACGAACAGTCAGGGCTGCCTGAACAGGTTACAATTGGAATGCATAATACTGCGCAATACGCTCGACTGAGTACTCGCGCACTGCGGCCCCTCTGAGGCTAAAGTGGTAACCGACTCTCCGCTTACCCACGAGAGAAACCGCGTGGACCAGCAGTTCTAGGAATTAAGAAAACCGGACCGGCTTCAATGAGACTTTGAGTATAATTTAAAACATTTGTGTATAAATATTTTTATACGCTTAGGGTTTCTTATATCCGGGCAGAAACTCTTATAGTTTTGGTCGATTCTCCGTCCATCGTCCTTTTTTTCCCTGGAGGAAGAGGAAGGAGGAGTGGAAGAAGTGATTAGAGGGAAAGTATTTTGTTATTCAGGATATGCGAAGTAGGGGAGGAAATGAGAAGAAGAGATTGGAGGGCAAGTGCGGGTAGGAAAGAAAGTAAGAGAAAATGCTCAGATAGGACAACATGAAATCGAAGAGATGACAGAGAGGGGATTGATAGGAGAAGAGGAGAGATTTTAAGGACCCAATTAGCGTCCTAACAGACTATAAGACTCTTTTTTGCAATCCCATAGCACCTACTTTGACTAATTTGTTTTTAATATTGTGACTTAACTAGAGAGATGATGAAAGATAATTTCTTTGGAATCTCATAACATTTGAATGCGCGCGCATTTCTAAAGTGGTTTCTGAATGTTGTTAGTTCGAAGAGATGGAGGAAGATCGTTGCAGTATTTTCTCTTGGTATTGCTGACCCCATGGACGGAAATAATTATTGCTCGACCACTTGAGACGTCCCTGGGTCACGCAAACTTCACTTGAAGCACTATTCCTTGACACGCACCAACCACAGTGAAATTACTAAATATTCGACCAACATTTCGCAAATGAAGATTTTCTGAATGATCAATTCAACTGTTAACAGCAAAAGCTACTTTCACTGATCAAACCTCTCAAGTGTTTTTTTTTCTATCCAACAATTCTAATCATATCTTTTTAAATTATAATTTGGCTAATTTTTAAAGGTCAAAAGGTAGCTACCAGTATGTATGTGATTATTCGCCATCACAGGAGCATTTTTTTATTTTATTAGAAAATGTGCCACATTTCTTGGTACATGAAATAACTTTTATTTATTAAACTTTTTCGGTCACAATGCAGCAACACTTTAGTTTAGGAGTAGACGTTTGTTTCATCTTCTAAAAGAGATTACGATTTTACAGAATGTTTTTTTGTTATCTAGAATTTTACAAGATTTTATGCAAAAATCACGTAAGACAAACGTAAAATACATGAAATCTTAACAAAATAGTTTAATCTTTAACTAAAAAGATGTAGTTTGTACCAAAAACACGGTATTTCAACAAAATACACAAATTTTCAACTAAAAAAGACAATTTTTTAACGAAATAGTTGGATTTTGAACTAAGAAGATCAATTTTTAACAAAAAATGAAATATTTAAGTATTCAGTTAAAAAAATTAATTTTTAACCGAACTGAATAATTTTCAACTCTAATATTTCCATGTTTAACTAACAATATGGGTTTTCAACCAAGAAGAATAATTTTTCCTGGAAATATACAAATTTTAAACAAAATACATTAATTTTCAACTAAAAAAAATAAATTTCCAAGTACAAGCTTTAAACTAAAATAACGAAATATTTAATTAGAATAGTTACATATTCAGTTTAAAAAATGATAAGTTGAATTTTAATCCAAAAAGATGAATTTTAAACCGACAAGATAAATTTCGTTCCATTAACGTTGAATCTTCAACTAAGTACTGGAATTTCCAACAAAAGAAATAAATTTTCAACTAGAATTGTCAACTGTTAACAGAACAACGAATTTTTAAGTGAAGAGATGAATTTTTAATCAAGAACATTTTTATCAAAAAAAGGAAATTTTAAAATAAAAATGTAGTAGTCACATTTTCAGTTAATTGATATTATTTTCAACCAATTAAAACCGACATTTGATAAATTAGTTACATTTGCAGCAAAGAAAACGATAATTGTAACCAATAAGTTATATTTTTTGACAAACAGATAAATTTCCAACAAAACACATAAATTTCCACGTTAAAAGGATGAATTTTTTACCAAAAATGTAATACTGAAATTTTTATTTAAATAATAATTAATTTTTAACTAAAAACAACTATTTTTTAACAAAATAGATGAATTTTCAACAAAGAAGATTTATTTTTAACGAAAACTCAAACTTTTAACAAAATACTTAAATTTTTGACCAATTGTTGAATTTTCAAATAAAAAATAAATTTAAACAAAAATGGAATAATTAGATTTTCAGTACAAAATTATTTCTATTTCACTGAAAATTGACCTGTTTTGTTGAAAATTCAACTCATTGGTTGAAAATGATTTTTGTTGCTCTCCTTTATTCATAATGTGTCCCCTAAGGGCTTACATGACTTCCATTTCTTACAATCTTTCCGTTTATATCTGTATTTTTTTACAATCTTATTCTTTCTGTATATACAATTATTTACAACTATTTACATAAAGTCTTATATCTAGTTTCTTATTTCTATTTCCTGTGATAGCGCAATTTAGGACTTATTAGCAAACGAGTGAGCGATCAAACGAAAGTGGAGTGCAAGCGAGATAGAGAGCATGAGAACGCAAACGCATCTTAGTCTACTTAACTTTTACCATACTATTACTTACAATTTTTACGCTTTTAGTATAAGCGACTTCCTTTTCCTTTTTCTTTCATTTTTTTATACCCCCATTTGCCTTTTTTTCACATGCATTCTTTCATTCTCTCTCATTCGCACCTCTAGCACCCTCCAAGTCCTTAATCCATTCTTCTCCTAATCCATCCTCCTCTAGAATCTTAACCACATTCTCTTACCAGCTTCCTTCATCTTCCATTCCTCTCCTACATCCTTCCCATACATGCTTCCATGTTTCCTCCTCCCATTCACATATTCTACACTTTCTTTTCTCTTCTTTTCCCCAGTACATCCCCTCCCTTACCTCGTTTCCCAATCTAAATCTTGCTATTCTGGTCCACCTTCTCTCTCACCAAACCTTTTGTAAATACTTTAGCACCCCTTACTTTTTTATCATCTTATACCATTTATTGTATTTTGATTCCTCAATCGCCCCCCATCTTTCTACTGATTGTCTTTCCCTCTCCCTTTTTTCTAATTCTTCAAAGTTTACTCCAGTCCTGTCTTCTATTTCTCTATCATTAAAGAACTTCCTCCTTTCTTCTTCCAATCTCGTTAGTTCGATCGCTCTCCCTTTCCTCTCTTCTACCTCCATCAAACACTTTCTCGACTCCTGTCGTCCTTCAGTCTGCCCCTAGTGTCCACCTTATATACCTTTCTTGTACACTCTCAATATCTTTCCTTTCTTTCCATCCCCATATCTCTGCTCCAAAACCTAATACCGACCATACCAGCGTATGAAATAACCACATTCTCCTTCTCCAATTTCTTTAAACCTTTTTCCTATTCCGCATATCTGTTTTATTACCTCTGCTGCTTTTTTTATTCTTTCCGGTTGAAAATTCATCTGTTTTACAGAAAAATTCTTTATTAAAACTAATCCTCCTCAATTAAAGTTTAACTATCCCATTTTTGGTTAAAAATAGATGAAAGCAAAAAGATTAATTTCCTAAAAAGAAGATTTATTCAGCAAAAAAGTCGAACTTGAAACAAAATACTTTAATTTTCAATCCATTGATGAATTTTCAAATAAGAACAAAAAGATCAACGAAAACTGGAACTGAAAAATTTCCAATTAAAAAAATTAATTTTCACTTTATGAAAACAAATTTTTACCAATTAGTCATTAACTAGTTTCCTAGAAGTTCGTTTTCATTAGTTGAAAATTAATTTTTTTCGCAGAAAGTTGACCTATTTTATTAAAAATTCAATTGATTGGTTCGAAATTAATTACGTGGTTGAACTTGCATATTCTCGGATTAGTAATTCAACTCTTTTGCAGAAAAGTCGTTTTTTAGTTAAAAATTAATCCTCCTTAATTAAAATTTCACTAATCCATTTTTGAGTAAAAATGGTTGTTTTTTGCAAACAACGATATTTCAACCAAATAGTTGAACTATGAACTAAAAAAGATCAATTTTTAACCAAGAATGGAATGGCAACATTTGAAATTAAAAATCTAATTATTAACCAAACAAATGACTCAACTAAAATGATGAATTTTCAACTGAAATAGTTTAATTTTAAATAAAAAAGATGAATTTACAACAAAAATTATAATTATTTATTAGGAAAATTGGAATATCTAAATATTAGAAATAATTATTTTCAAATCGTTATATAAATTTTTTTATATAACAAAAATTAGTGATGAAATATAAGATCGCCTAGGAATTCAATTGAAATAAGCTATTATTTAATAAATATACACATTATTATTCTATTTCTCACCTTAAATCACAAATTGCGTAATTTCTTGTATGGATCTGCAATTTATAATAATTTATTTGATTTTTAATATTTGTTAATTATATGCAGTTTAAATTGGTGAATGATCTTTTTGCAATATACAATTAATAAAAAACTGATTTGTTATTGGATGACAATAAAACTCAGGGACATTTAAAAAGTGATTATAACTTTAAAAATATTATTGGAAAGAAAAAAATGGTGCTTTTAAACTCTGGAATAATGTATAAAAAAGGCTTGTGTCTAGCAATTAGGTTTTCGCTTCTTAGGCTTTATTTTAATACATATAATCCTATAAATTTGAAAAAGGTAGTTAGAGACACATACCGAATGAAATTTCCTCATATTTAATCGATTTTATTTTTTAAGAAAATTATCCCTCTAAACATAAACGTCTAATATTTCACGGACATGATACTGTAAACTTTATTATTTTCTTCTACATAAATATTTTAATAATTAAAAAATGCTGGAATTCGATATTTTAAATTAAAATTTTTAAAAAGAATCCGAGTTCTGTGTTGTACCTAATTATATAACGAGGTATAGGCGAATGTTTTGGTCGATTTATTTTCCTATAATTAAAAAATTCCAAACGGCATCAGATATCCTCTTCATCATATATATATCGGTGCATGTAAATTCAATATGCTTTCCCAGCGTGTGCCAACTTTCTTGTCGGTGTGCGCTATTCGAATTGTTGTTTCATATCCATGAGTATGATGCAAAGCAAACTCTTTTTCACAGAATGTTAACAATCTTGGAACTGTGCATGTATTTGACTGGTGGGTCATAAAAATGGTGTTGGTGAAATATATAATAAATGAAGCTTTAATTTCACGTAAATTACAAAATTTTTTATTGATTTAATAACAAAAATATATATATTCAAGAGAATATTAAAAAAAATTATATTGTCATCATACCTCAAAAAAATATCTAAATAAAAAATACCTGATTGGTGGTATACTGCGAATATAAATTTAAGTGGTTGTTTTTACTTTGTTAATATAAATTTTCGAGGACTTTGCAAAACGCAATATCCAAATGAGGAATTTTAATTCTAAAAATTTATTTCATAAATATAAACTTTAAATTGTAAATGATTCTTTAATAACAGAGACAACAATATTCTGCTCTGTAGCGATATAATATTTTTTCGAAACTCGTAAACAAAATATTGCTGGTACTGACAAATTTCAAACTGATGAATACTTTTTTTTCTTTTTGCAAAATTATTGTTAAGAAAATATTTAGAAATATTTGAAGTGATTTACACTAATTTTGAAAAAAAAACCAATGTAGAAGATTTCCAAGCGAAGCTTTTTAATTTTGTATTATTAAAAAAGTATTTAAAAATTCAAATAAGCTTAAGGGATATTTAGAAACTTGGAAAGGACACAAAATAATTATATTTTTCTGAAAAAAGATATTTCATCAAAAATAATTTTAGTAAAAAAAATTTAGATTTTTAAAGATTTCGAACAAAAGATTCAGAAGGTTTTCAAGGATCTTGAAAAGTTTCAAGAGAATAGATAAATTTTCTGAAGATTCCTGTGAATATTCGAAGTGATACTTTAGTTTTTTAAATTTATTTCAAGCGAATACTTCAAAATTATAAAACATTACAAAATATGGTAAAATTGTGTAAAATAATAAAAATTCTTTCAAGTTTTCTTTAAGTTTTTTTAAAGTAAATAATCAAAGAAAATGAAAATATAAAGAATTATTCGAAAATTTTATTTTTTATTAAAAATTATTTTTTTCTTCAAATTAGAATTGCTCAAATTTTTTTTAAATTACGGTTTGAAAACCGTTTTTCATTGCAAATTCAACAATTTTGTTGAAAATTCATCTTTTTGGTTTGAAAATTCTTCTCTTTTTGTCGATACTTAACCTTTTTTATCAAAATTGCAAATATTTTTTTAAAAATTAACTTATTTTGTTACTGACGATTCAACTATTCAATCAAAAATCCTTATTTTTGTATGAACTCAACTCTTCTCAGTTTGAAATAAAAACTATTTTTAAGTTTAATTACTGACAATTATATTTTTCTTAAAGATTTTAGCTATTTGGTTAGCATTTAAAATATTTTTTATTGAAAATAAAAATATTGTTGAATTAAAATATAAACTACTACATTTTTTGAGACTTAATCTTTTGGGGTTAAAAGAAGTACATCTATTGGTTAAAAATTTGGTTGTTTTTGAGAATTTAACCATTTTTTTTTGAAATTGTCCCTTTCTTAGATAAATCCAAACTGTTTTTCATTAAAAATAAAAATATTTTTGGACTGAAATAATTACTATTATATTTTTTGTTGAGAATACTCGTTTTCAGTTAGAAATGTAGGTACTTAGTCACAAGTTGAAATACCTTGTTCAAAAGATGAAGTCTTTGAATATTTTGAAATACTTAAAAATTCTTTGAAATTGGGAAAATATCATAGAAATTATTTGAAAACCATTAAATCATTTAAATATTTTTAAATCATACGAATTTTTTAAAATTGAATAATCGAAATATAGGACCTACTTTGACGCTTCAAGTGGAAGTATTGTCCCTACTTTGCGGCTGTTTATTCTACTAGCTCCTACGTACTCACTCCTAAAGATATTTGTTTTGCTTCTGTATAAGCTTCAGCCCCTACATTGAAGGTCTTGCCTCTATATTCTTGAGTTTTATTTTTGTCTCCTTTGAAGCTCCATATTCTCCGTAGAATTAAAAAATTTTCTTTTAAAACTCTAAAATTTTAACGTACAAAGTACGTGGCGTCGTTGCCTCGACGCCTGCGCCCTCGTGACAGATACTTTGTTGTTTTTTCTAAAAGTCCATTATCACAGTTCGTGAAAGAAACAGTTAAATTGGTTTTAACTAATAAATATTAAAGTGATAACATCGAAATGGGTTCAAAGATGAAAGAAGTTTGCCCTACTCTGGTGGCTGCTAGCAAAAGGAAAAATGCAAACTAGCGCTAAGATTTTAAAGATATTTATAAAGAACCCAGATCCAAACCCCCAACCCGCAAAGGTATCAAACACACGAGAAGAAACATCAAAAGAAAAAGGTAAGAAAGATGCAAATCCTTTGTATTGGGTTTTTTCTGTACCACAAAAAATAATTCCAAATTAGTTACCACAGATTCTGAAGAAATAGATTTTCCTTTCACGCAATTTTCTTTTGAATTGAAGAATTACGAAACTGAATGATTTCAGTTTGAAAATTTAGAAAATAGGGCATTGTCAAAACCTTAAAAATTGAATATTTTAAGATTACATGATTGGAAATTAGTTATACTTATAAGCGTTCAAAGTTAAATAATTAAAAATGTCAACATTTTGAATTTGAACAATTATAAATTCGAAGCGATCAAAATTTGACAATTTTATAATAAAAACTAAATTGAATCATTCGAAGTTGAAGCTTCTGAAATTCTAGAATTTAAAAATGTGATTACAGAACAAAATTATAATTTAACCTTCAAGCTAATTAGGCGAATTGTTATAAAATCAAAGAATGAATTTAATTATATCAAACAAACTTTCAAAATAAATAATAACTTAAATGAGAAATATTAAAAATGGAAAAATATATACTTCAGAACCTTGAAACTTAAAGAATTCGAACTTTATTTTAAACTGACAAAATTTATAATTACCAAAAATGGTGATATTAAATTTTTTTTTAAAATCAAAGCCTTTAAAATTTCAATTATTTGTGTTTAATTCAAATCACATGAAAACTAATGAATTTATTAATTTCTAATTAAACTTGCCCAAATCCAACCAATTTTCTTCATATTTAAAAAACATGAAAAAGGTATAATTTACTTTCAAAAACAACAAAAGTGTGGCAAGTCCCCCCAGTGGCATCTCTCCCCCAACAAATTTTATAAGCAGTTTTAAAGATGGGAAAACTGCGGCAGGTCTCCACAGCGGCATTTTTGAAGTCTTTACAACATTTTCTTGGGGGGGGGGGAGATGCCGCTGGGGAGAGTTGCCGCACTTTTTCCATTTTTAGAAGTCCTTAGAAAATTTATTGGGGGAGAGGTGCCGCTGGGGAGACTTGCCGCACTTTTGCCATTTTTAGAAGTCCTTACAACATTTTCTTGGGAGAGAGTTGCCGCTGGGGAGACTTGCCGCGGTTTTGCCATTTTAAAAGTTCTTACAAAATTATCTTGGGGGCGAGATGCCACTAGGGAGACTTGTTGCAGTTGTTCCACCTTTGGAAATACTTAACAAGTTTTTTCGGGAGAGAGAGAGATGCCGCTGGGGAGGCTTGTCGCAGTTACGTCATCTTTGGAAGTGCTTAAAAATATTTCTTGGGGGAGAAATGCCACTTGGGAGACTTGCCGCTGATGAGAGATGCCGCGAATGTGACAATTAATTCTGGGAGACTTGCTGCACTTTTACCAGTTTGATGTGGATTGAATACTTTTACTGAAGGTGAGATGGCGCTGCGGAGTCTTGCCGCGGGCGAGAGATAACGCAGATATAAAAATCAGTTGTGAGAGACTTGCCACACGTCTGCCACTTTGATGTGGACTTGAAGATTTTTCCATGGATCAGTCATGTCACTAGGGAGACTTTTCACTGGTAGGAGATGCCGTAGATGTTACAATTAGTTCCGGGAGACTTGCCACAGTTCAGTCATTTTTAATTAGACACTAACAATTTTTTAGAAGGGAGAGATGTCTAGTGGGTGGATATTTACTGATGCGAGATGCCGCAAAAATGTTAATTTCACAGTGAGAAATGCCGCGAGGGAGAGAAGCCGCTGGGTAGAGATGCCGCAGTTGTGACATGCCGCAGATGAGGCATACCGTAGATGTGACATGCCGCAGTTATGACATACCGCAGAAGAGATATGCCGCAGAGACTTACCGCTTGTGACATATGGACACGATTACAGTTGACTTGTAACCACTCTTAATAAGATCACTGATGGTTATAAATATATACCAAAGATTTGGATGTAACATTTACTTAAAATAATAAATTGTTTCTTCAAAATGCAATATTTTTAAACCAATTTATTTCTATATGCCGAATGGTCGATCACTCCAATATTCCTGATACATTCACGAAATATTCCCATACACGTATTCTTTTAATATTCTTGGTATTCTGGATATTCTTTCTAATCTCAGATATTTAAAAAAATTTTCAAAACATTCCGAAATATCACACGTTTTTAAAGATTCCAAATTATTTACAATGATTCTAAAAAATGCCAAAAAATTTTAAAAAAGTTGATGTATTATTGTGTTATTACAATATATTTTAAAGTGTCTAAAGGATTTTAACGAATTTCAAAATAATTCAACGGGATTTAACAATTTTTTTGAAATAAAAAAGACTAAAGTTTATAAATGCATTTCAAAAGATTTCAAGTAATTTTAAAGAATTTCAAAATATTTTAGAAGTATTCCAAAATTTTAATGAGTTTTAAGATTTTAAGGTAATTATAAAATATGAATAATGTTCTTGAATTCTTTAAAGTCTGTCAAATCTTTTGAAATCTTCAGAAATTTGTGGAAATCCTTTAAATCTATTAAATTTCCGAAAATGTATATTAAATTTTTTTAAAGCTTTTGAAATATCTTGAAATATTTTTGGATTAAGTTTAAATCTTGATTAAGCACATAAAATATACAATAATAATTTGTAATATTTCTAAAATCTAAAATCTTAGTGCATATATTATTATAATTGTAGAAATATTTTTTACAGAATCGTTTACAAAAATTTGCAGATGGCCTTGCAAAGCTGTAGGTTATATTTTAGATTTCTTTTTGCATACTTCAAGCTAGGCTAGCCGAGAGGCTTTAGGCGTTAGGAATGCGAAATTTATAGGTTTCGAACCCCCGCGGCGAATAAAAACTTTCATAGCGCGCGATTATAACTAGTATAGGGATTGTATAATAGTAAATAATTTTGTGCTTAAACATATGAACAAATATTAGAGTATAATAGTAATGATAAAATAATATGAAAGATTAATTTTTTTGTGGCGAACAATCGGTTATGATTTTATAGAACTGTTCTCTATAGTTGCGGGACTAGTTCAACGCAATGTAAAACAAGACGATTTTAACTTTTATTAAACTGCCAAGCGTATCCTCTACTATAGGATTAGTTCTATAAAATTTAATGGATATTTTTTTTTCGTGTGCAAAATAACTTGAAACATTACGCAAATGACCGTAGTCTTCTTCTTGCTCCAGTTTGTGAATTTTTCGGCAAATAATTTTATTCTGTACAGAAAGGTAGAATGTGGAGTGCTAAATTAGAAACAAAAACTAAGACTCTGTTTTGACGCCCCAAATGGAAGATTCGGGAATTTGTGCCCATAAGAGCGCTAAAGTAGGGGCAAAAATCATATCGCAATATTCTCTACTTTACAACCTTAGCTCGTACAAATACTAGCGTGAAGAGTCTTAAAGTAGGGGCTATATTTCGACTCTGGAAGCCTTCGCAAACCTTTGAATTCTTAGGATATTATTGAGAATCTTTTGAAATACACTATGTTCTTTAAATTATCTCAAATTTGGTGAAATCCCTAGAAATATAAAGAAATCGTAAAAAATCTTGATACCCTTGAGGTATCTCGAAATTGCCTTAAAAACGTTTTAATCTTTAAAATCTTTAGAGAAACCACGAAATACCAATGAATCCCTCGAAGTCTTTTAAAATTTCATTTTATTTTATTAACTCATTAAAGTTCTGCAAAAACTCTTTAAGTTCCCTAAAATCCCTTGAAATTCTGCGAACTTTTTGGATTTTTTTGAAATACCCTTGAATTTTTTAAATATTTTGAAATCCACACAGATGTTAAAATCCTTTAAAATCCCATACATTTCCTTAAAATTCGTTGTACCTCTTAAATTTTTCACAAATTTTTGAAACTGAATAATTTCATTTGAAATCAGGTAGAGGTGTCCAGCTAAAGGTTTCAGAATGATTTGATATTTGGACATATTATTCTATGGTGAAAACAAAGGAACACATGTTTTAAAGATTAATAACATTTTGAATTTGAATTTTGGAAATGTGACTTTCAGAAAACCCCACCTGTTTATTATTTTTAATATTTTTAAATGTATTTACTAATATGAAAAAGGCATTCTATGAGTTTTATGCAGGCTAAGCTATTTTTGAGGCCGGGAAAATTTTTTAAATATAATTTTTAGTTTTTCTTTTCATTGATGCAGCTATCTTGAAAGAGAAAGAGTAGTACATTTTTGTTTTGAGATTTATGCAAATAGCTCAAATTTCCACGTGGTATAACAAAATCCCGAATATCTAAGCCTATTTGGGAAATACTGTATTTTGAAGACATTTTCAGTCAATTTTTTAGAATTATCAGGTAATCTGTGAATGAACGTTACCAATAAATTTGGTGTATTTAACTGTGAAACTATCTGTTTGGAAATGGAATTCAGAAACTTTTAAATACTCTTAAATCAGATGAGTCTTTTTAAAGTCTTTGAATTTAGTATCTAGAATCCATTGGAATTTTTGAGAAAACACGAAAAGTTTAGAAAAGCCAAGAATGCCTTAAAATCCGTGAAATTGGTTAAAACTCTTTTCAATCCGTTGAAGTCTTTTTAAATTTTTTAAATTTGGCGAATATATTATTTTGAACAATGAAAACAAAAGAATAATTATTTAATAAGAAAAAAAATTCTCCAGGAATGTTATAATGATAATGTTTGATTTTTTTAAAGTTTCATACGAAAAAAATCCACAGAGTTTCTATTTTCCGAAAAGAAATTTGAATCCTTATCTATGCTTCTATAATTAATAGAAAAGTATTATCAAATTAAAATGTCTCCTCAATGACCTATCATAATGCGATTAGAAAATAACAAAAGATTCCGAAAATTACGAAAAAAAGGAAAATATATTTGATATAAGTGAATGCACACAATTACCCTCTAGGGTAGAAAAACATCAGTATAAACTTCAATACAAATATGGAATTGGCTCATCCCACTGGCTGTAAGTAGATCAAGTCCGTCCTTTACAGACTCGGTCTAAACAAGCATGAAATCGAGAGCAACGCTCTGGCTTTTCACTTGACAGAAACTGTTTTCCAATACTTGCTTTCAGGAAATTCACATTTTTGTTACAGAATTGTGGTTTTGCTGCTAATAAATTGTCAGTCAATACAAGACAAAGAAAGGTACATTTTTTAAAACAAGATGGGTTAAACAGGGCGGCTGCAAGACTTTATTTTCCAAATTTCTTTACATTTCATTCATTTTTCCATAATTAATTTTTTATATAATTTAATTTTTAAAAGCGGAAAGGCGACCAAAAGTGTCAAAAGTACATTAAAAATTTTCTTTAGAATAAAAAAAAATAAGAAAGAATTAAAAAGAATTCCAGTAAATTGGAAAAAGTTATAAAAATCCAAAAAATTGCAGTGATTTGAGCGAAATTCGAATCAATTTAGAGAAATTGAAGGGAAATAAATAGAATTTAATGAAATTCTCAAAAAAGTTCTAAGTGAAAAAAATAAAGTGAATTGAAAATAATTGAAAAATATGAAAAAATCAATTGAAGTCAATAAATTTGAAATGAGTTTCTAAAAATTCAAGGCAATTTGAAAGAATTAAATGCAATGCCTAAGAATTCTAGGTGATGTGAAAAAAATCAAGATGATTTAAAAAAAAACTATTTATTAAATCCATTGAATTAATTCAATTATAAGGCATTCAAGTAAATGAAAAAATCGAGAGAATTCTAAAGAATTGAAAAATTCAAATTAATTGGAAATATTTCAAAACGCCAAAAAATTGCAGTGGTTTAAGTACAATTTTAGTGAATTTATAGAAATTGAAAGGAAATAAGTAAACAAAATTTAAGGAAGTTAAAATTAATTTGATGCAATGCATGAAAAATCAAGGTGATTTTAAAATACTTTAAGATGAATTAAACAAAAACTACAAACAAATTTGAAACTCATGGAATTAATTTAATTTAGAGAGATTTAAGTGAATGTAAGAAATTTTAGAGAATTCCAAAGAAATGACAATTAATTAAAAGGAATTTAAATGAATTAGAAAAATTAAAAAAAAAAATGTAAGTAATTTAAGTAAAATTTGTTTCATTGTAGGGGAGTTAAAGCAAATGAAAATTCGATGAAATTATCAAAAATTCAAGATAAATTTAAACAATCAAGTGAATTAAAAATAATTTAAGAATCTGAAAAATGCATTGAGTTCAGCAAATTTGAAGCAAGTTTCGAAAAATTAAGGTAATTCAAGGTGATTTTAAAAGATTTTAAAATGATTTAAACAAAAACTAAGAAAACCCCATTACATTAATAAAATTTAAAGGAATTAAAGTGAATTAAAAAAATTATAGAAACATCCAAAAAGTTGAAAGATTAGAATTTTTTAAGGATAAATCTATTATAATTCAGGGCAAACACCAAATAAAATCTTCAGATTTGTAAAAAATATTGGCAAATATTTTCAAATATTTGAAACGCTATGAAATTCCTCATTTCTTGTGCCAAAAATCTTTGAAATCCATTCAACGATTTTATAATCTCGTAAATACTATGAAATCTGAAGATATTTCTTAAAAACCTGGAAAATTTATTAAAATACTTTGAGAGATTTCAAAAACTCTTGAAAGCATTGAAATCCTCAAAAATCTCATAAGACCATTCAATATCTTCAAAAATTTTATAAATTCTTTAGAACCGCATGAAAAATTAAATTAAACTCTTTAAAATCATCAAAATTCATTGAGAATTTTCAAATCTTTCGAAACTGCCTTTGAATCTTTTAAAATACTCTAAAATATTTCAAATTCTTTGAAATCGTTTGAAATCCCTTGACCTTGTTTAAAGTTTTTTTTAAATTTTTTAAAGTTCCTTAAAATGTTTCACTTTTTTTTTAACTTTCGAAAATCTTGAAAGTTTTTAAACTCTTGAAAAAACTCGCGAAAATTTAAAATGCCTTAAAATAATTCAAATCTCTTGAAATCCAAATAAATTTATGAAATAAATAAAAAATTTCTTGTAATCTTCTAAAATACCCTGAAATATTTCTACTTTTTTTAAATATTTTGAAATCCCTAATTTTGTTCTAAAGATAAAAGCTCTTAAAAATGCCTTGGAATTTTTGAAAAAAAAGAACCTAAAATATTTTTAATCCTCTGAAATCGTGTAAAATTCCTTTAAACTTTTCAAGATCTTGAAAGTTCGTAAGAATTTTTAAAAATATTCTAAGATATTGAAATCCCTTGAAATATTTCAAAACTCCTTGAACCTTTTCATGCTCTAAAAAATTTTTCGAATTTTAAAAAATATTCTGAAATATTTCTAATCTCTTGAAAATGCATTGTAATGTTTTTACATTCCTTGAAAAGAATTTCAGAAAATTATGAAATAGTTACTGTGTTGCAATCCTGATTATTTTTGGGTTCGAAAATTAGAATTTTTTAAAATAGGTTTAATAGATAATTTGTAAAAATTAGTTAAATTTTTTTATTTCAATATTGACAAGTGCTGCCCACCCCCTTAAGTTTTTCATAAGAATTACCTACGGAAAAACAAATTTTTGTAGATTATATCCAAAAAAAGAAAATGTATATTCAAGTGTAGACTATACTTTCATTATTGTCTGAAAACTCATTTTGGAATATGCATCTATCATTAATTTTAATATTTAAAGTGCCTGGGCCCCTTTCATGGTAGAGCGAAAACTACCCCACGCAAGTGCAATAAGAATTTTTCGGAACCTTGCCCTTAATTATTTTATTTTTTTCTTATGCGTTTTTTATAGGTCCTCATTACCAAATAAATTGCAATATATTATGTATTTTTTAGTCAATTCTTGGTTGCGTAAATAGTTTTTATTCATGTGAAGCATTTTACTTCCATGAAATATCGCTAGTTATCGGTATTTTATTAATAATTTGGCCTGTTTAATAAACTTGCAGTTTGTCTTTTTTAATTTAATTTGATTTCTAATTATTTAAACAATGTGATTACTGTGTAAATTCTGGTTTTTACAGACACAAGGCAAGGAAAAGTTCTCTTTCTTCTATTTTAAAACAATTTGTGTTAAAACAATTTTCATTTATAAAAAAAAATTGTATTTCATCATATTAAAAACTATTTGTATTTTCTGAATGCTATATCGCAATTAATAAGTGTGAACATCTACTTTGAAACTATTTGTTATTTTTCATTGTTCTTATGTATAAAAAATCTGCTTTTAAAGAAATCGTGATATTTGGGTATTACTTTAAAATAAAACTTTTGCATATATTAATTAGGCTAAACGATTTAGAAAATGTTACAAATTTATAGAATGAGAAGAGTAACTCTTCTAAAGAAAGAAAAATTGTTTTAAAAATGAGGAGTAGGTTGAAAAATCTAATAATTAGGAGAAAGTATTGCAACTTATTGAAAAAATAGCAAAAAGAGAAAAAGTCCCTTTACCTTTTCTCTCTCAAAAGTTGCATTTAAACAATTATAAATTCTGCATACAATGAATCTGCCATACAAATTAAATAAATAACTCTTTGCATTTATAAGTTAGAAAAAGGAATTCAGAAAATACTATTAATTCGCAATATTACAAGATAATGCATTTTTGAAAAATGGTTTAAACAATAATAAATAACTGGCAAAAAGTAATATTTAGACTAAAATTTTGATTCTTTAAAAAAATAGCAAATAAGTACCATTTTCTAGTTTTTGCGTTAAAAAGTTGGTTTTAAGCCAAAATAAATTGTATAAATAATCAATGAACAATTTCGATAGAAAACTACACTTTCAAAGGTCATTTAATAGATCGTATGGGGTTAATAAATTACTCTTAATTCACGATATTACATAAAAATAAAATTCTTAAAAAAATGTTTAAACACTTAAAAATATATTAATAAATATATAAAATCTTATTTGTTTTCGAACAGGGATCTATGAAAAAAGAAGAAATAAGTAATATTAAGCGCAATATTTTCAAATAATTTTTATTGTACTTGGATCGGGTAGTTTTTGAGACACCCTGAAAGGGGCTCAGAAGGTTAGAATTGAAAATGAATGATAGATTCCTATTATTTGAAGAGTTTTCATGAAGTCATAAGAGTATATCCTATTTTTTATTTTTATTTTCAATTTTTGCACGAAACTTACAAAAATATTTTCTTTTCCGCAGAAGAGTTAGATTTATTTATTTAGATTCAGAGCTATTTAGATGGAAATAAAATTGTCCAAATGAAAAAAATGGGTTTAAAAATGAAAAATTAATTAACAAAAACATGAAATCTTGTAATTTATTTGCTTCTAAGGATCCATGAAAAAAAGTAATAATTTAGAACAATATTCTTAAAAATCCTTATTGCAGTTGGATTAATGATGCATTCGTATTCCTTGAAGAGTTTTCATGAAACCATAAAAGTGTATCTTATCTTCCAATATACATTTTTAAGTTTTGGACAGAATTTACAAAAATTTGTTTGTTGCTTATATGGTATTCTTATTTGAAACTTCAGGGGATGGTGGCCTATTAATATTAGAATAGAAAAATTGAAAAAAAGGAAAACGTTTCCACTTTTTTCGGAACCTATAAAAGAGGAGGGGGGCTGCCATTAGACATAATGGAATTTTTTTGGGTCACCCTAATGTACAGGCTAGCTAGTATATGAATTTTGACATTGATTTATCATCGGAAATTTTAATGAATGGAAATCCGGCTTATATAGAAAGCATACGGAAAATCAATCATTGAAATTCGGAAACTATTCTAGCTTGCAGGACATGAGGCGTTAATTAAACAAATTGAACAAGTAATTATGGAACGTGCCTCAAGTTCACGCTAATTACGTAAAGAGATTTTTGTAATGAGACTTCGTTTCGTACATACATTCGCACAACGAGCATTCCCGCGGATTTCAAATCAATGTGCCAACCAATAAAAGTAAAAACGCGAGCTAGCGTGGCACTTTTCAATAGAAAATTATTCTCTTTCATTCCTTTCACATATTGAAGCAGAGGGTTGGGGTGACTGGTTTGCATTTTCGCGAAAAGGGTGGGAATTTTTTGTTTCGTTAGTCTTGTTTTTCTTATCGATCCCAGTAATGAGGAACGAAAGATCGACGACACTTTAATACACAAATATTCTATCCAACTCCTCTATTTGACTGTTGCACACTGAAAATAAAGATTGGTTGGGACAACTAATAAAATTGCTGGGACAACTATTTAAGTTAGTAAATAATGTTACTGCAATTTAGTTAGCTGTGAGAACTATTTTTGTTAGTTGGGGTAAAATTAGTTGCCTTTACTATTTTTTAATTGTTACAGGAAATGATTAAAATAGCTGTCACTATACTGTCGAAATATGAATTTTAAAAATCCGAGTGGGCACTTATAAATATTTTTCTGATACTGATGTCGACGTCAAAAAAATATTTACCTAAATCCACTATCATCTTTCTAATTGTAGATGAAGTTTGGGGGTTAGGATTTTCAGTAAAACTTTTGTTTGATTTCACAATTTATGATATAGTTACGCCACCTGCTTTAAATTGTTAGATAAATCAATTAGTAGCACAGATGAATAATTTATTTGTAAGACAGGGTACTACAATCCTACAAACGTCAGGGCCGCCTTAATAGCTTCCAATTAGAATGCATGATATTGCGCAATATACTCGACTGAGTACTCGCGTACTGCGGCTCCTATGAGGCGAGGGCCGCAACCGTCTCTAATCCTGCCTGATGACAAACTGCGTGGGCGAGCATTTCTAGGAATTATAAAACCGGATCCGGCTTCTCTAAGAGTTGGAGTGTGGTACAAACTCCTTCCTAAGCCGACTATTGCTTAGTCGGTGTTACTAACTGAACAGTTGTAATAACTGATTAATGTTTTATTGATAAGAAGGTAGTAGCCTCAACTATTTATTTTTCTCATTGCAGATATTATCTGTTGAAACAAAATTAGATAAATATATTTGCCGGCTACCAAAATTCTCCATCCGCATTCCGTGGTCAATTTCCTTCATGATTCGTTCGCAATGTAGGGATATAGTTTCCAAATAGAGATGAAAACTTCCGGAACAACAAAAAATCACACGCGTTGAATTAAAATTGCATTATCACAGTTTTAATTAACTTTTCCGCAGCTTAATTGAAGCGGCACGCGAAGTAAAAGAGAGAAACAAAAAAAGTATGCTGAAAAAAAAGAAAAAGTATGCTGCATCTAGGGATGTGTGTGTCAGTTTGAAAAATTTCGAAAACTAATTGTCAGGAAAAAGAGAAAAATTACACATTCCTGCATTATATATGTCACTTTCGTATAATTAAATTGCATTTTTAACAAAAAAAGATCAGATTGCTTTCAAAAGAGATGAATTATTTTAAAATAAAAATGTCAAATTTTTAACAAGAGTTGAAATTTTAACCAAGAAAGATTCTTCAGTCAATGGGGAAAAAAGTTGGATAAAAAATGTTTAATTTCTATAAGCCAAAATTTTCAATTTTCAAGCCAATTTTCAATTCTTCTATTAATTTTTCTATTAAATTTTTCTATTAAAAAAGTTGAATCTTCTGTTAGAAATAATGAAATTTTAAGCAAATTTTTCAATTTTCAACAAAAAACTTTGATTTAGGAAATTTCTTTGAGCATGCTACCCGCCATGTAAGACTTGGCCGTAAATATCGTTGAAAAGGAAACAACGATATTGGGAAAATTTAAAAAATAGGGGATTTGCAGCATGATTTAGTTGCAGTTCATAATTAATATTTTCAAATCGCTTAAAAAAACCAGGATATTGCATAGTTGAAAATCAAATTTTTGAAGTCTGAATATAGCGCTAATTAAACAGGAATAATTTTGATAGAAGTTTAAAAAAATAAAAATAAGGACAAATGTAAATAAAAATACGGGGTATAACGACTGCAAAAATTTTCATTTGGGTCATCTTTTTATCTTGCTATTTAAATAATTGGAACAACAATTCCAGTAGTTTCAGTGACTAGTCAATTAGTACCAGTAACTAAGAAAATGGTTACTCCAACTAATAAAACAATATTAGAACATCTTGAAAACTAATTAGTTATTCTAACTTACCATATTTTTTTAGTAAATAAGGGAACTTATTTTTAAATAAATTAGATAGCTTATTTAAATGTATGAAAATAAATGAGTCGGGAATACAGTTGGCTGCTTAAAAAACCAAATTTCATTTTGAAATATATTTCAGTTTTGTTGATTTGCTTTTTTAGTATTTTTTGTTGAAATAACATTAGGGATTAATTTAAATTAATTAAATTAAATAAACAATTGCACTTAAGTTCTTCACTATGCTTTTTCTTTTTAATTCGCAAAAGAATAACAAGACTCAGATTAAAAATGCATTTGAGAAAAATATAAATTAATAAATATAAATTAATTGATTTTAATATTACCGATTACTACTGTGATTCAACTGTATTTAGGATGTTCTAAGTATACAAAAAATATTTTAAAATTATTTTAAGTAAATTTTTGTAAAAAATGTTTAAAAATTTGAACCAATTAGAATACAAATACTGAAACTCTGTAAGAAAAAATATGTTTTAGAATGGCTGAAATAACAAATTTAGCATTTTTAAAACTTGTTACTTTAATAAAATTATCTTGCCATAATTGATTGCGTGTTTTAATATTTGTCAATCTATTTAAAATTGCCATATTTGTGAATTTTTCTCAAACCATCAAGCCTGACAAGAACTGTGTCTTCAGTATTGATATCAGTCCATTTTATATCATTTAATAAATCAAAATTATCATGATTAGAGAGTAATCTTCCATATCCCTGACATAATTTGATTTCTGCATACAAACAAGAATATGAGCCTTATCAGAATTCATGCAAATTATATCAGGGCTGTTTTTAGGAAAACCCTTTGTTATAATGAAACTTTTAGAAACACGATAAATATTGGTAATGTGCAAACAATTTTTATCAACAAAGTTCTTTGACAAGCGTAGAACCTTGTTTCGGAAATCTTGCTGATCTAATACCGGAATTTTGTGTATACTTGACGACATTTTTGACTATTTCCATCACTTTGTTAGACTTACTTTTTATCAGAAACTTAATAAAAGCTTTCCCTAATCTGAGAATATTTGTAACTGGATCAGGAATTTGAATATCTGTCAAATTTACAAACCAGGGCTCCTTATCTCCTTCTTCAAAGATACGGTGTACATTTAAATTTTCCTTTTGAACATTAGTTTCCTGATCAGTCAAAATGGAAAGTTCGTTATTATCCTTTTTATCATTGTTTAAACATTTTTGATTAAGAAATTTCTAATGTTTCAAAAAATCAAAATGAAAGTAATGAGAGAAAGAGAGAATTTATGGAAATGCTTTATATTAAAAATGGAGTTATCTATTAATTCGAAAACTGATTCGGATAAATTAAAGAAAAGTAATTTTAATACAATTAATTATATTTAATAGTGAGGTTTCATGAATCTTTATTTTCTTTTACTTTCTCTATTTCTGGTTTGGTTGGTTGCTTTCTCATTTTCCTTTTCTCTTTTTTATTTTTGTCCAGAGATTTTCCAAATTACAATAGGAGCATTTTATGGTGTTTCTCCAAATATAGTAGTTGAATTCTCGGTTTTATTATAAGGAATTCTAAACTTCACTCTCATTTTGCTCAATTTTCCTAATTTATTAAAATTTGCAAACCTCAATTAAAAACAAACATTATCTAATCGAAATAGACACTAGTGAGCATCTTTATCATGTAAATTGTCGAGAAAACAAAAATTCTAAAAATATTTCGTCCCAGATAATGTAAGGACCACCCTAGTGGCACTGTGTCTTTTCCACTCGAAAATTTACAATGCTGCTCGGAATTGAATTACACTTATCAAGAACCCCATATGCAAACACAATCCTGATAGAGTCTACAATGTACATATATGTCACAGCAGAGGTTCATTTTTGTCTATATAATAGAAGTGACAACGATCGCGAGAACGATACCACAGAAAATTTATAACAAGTTAGGCCCCACGAGCGTCAGTTCTCACTTGTAGCGTGAAGAGTCGCGGATAGTAGCTTCCGGAAACTCCGGAAGGAAACCGCAAGGTTGGCAAGCGTGAGATACGCATCGAACACGCTACTAGAAAGTTATTAGTAGTTCTCGATTCAGAAATCATGTAGAGCGAATTTTAAAGTGAGTCAAATGGCAGCGTCGAGATGGCAGCAGCGACGGCAAATAGAGCAGTGGCTAGGGGTAGTTATGGTGGTAGTGAGACTTACGGTGGCGTTCTCTGTCAATGGTGTAGAGCCATTGTTTGATAGACACAAAACAGTTAGTCGCGTACAAAGTGGCTGCGTTGCGTTCGCTTCGGGTACGCAGGAGCCAAGCAGTTGGGGGGGGGGGGGGGGGGGGGGGGTGATGGTACTGGTTTCAGGCTTGAGTAAAGGGCAGGGGGTGAAGGGGCTTGTGAGAGAATCACAGTGGTATCAGAGAGTGGGTATTGTCTACAGAGCTAATCAAAACCACCCCTTTCAGGAAAACACTATATGTATAGTTAGGCTTCTGCGCCTCTCTGTACATAGACGTATACGCGTGGATCTTCCCAAAGCTATGTAGAGACTTATGTGTACATAAACATATGTGTAAATAGGGAAATATACGGATTCAGGAGGCTCGCGAATCCAGAGAGAAAGACCTCTTTTTTAATAGTTTTTCTCTTTCAGAGAATGTCATTTTAAAGAGAAAGGAAGAGATAATGTCAGCGAGATAGAAAATATACTGTGGCTTTCAAAAGAGATGTATATACTTTTCCAAGGGATTTGTTCTTGATGACCCTTCAGCATAGCAAGATGAACATCGGAATATATTTTCCAACGGGAAATTCTCTCTGTTTAATAAAATATTATCACGAAATTACATAGCAACGTAAGTCTAGAATAGCTTCGGCAGAAAGCTGGTGAATTTTGTAATATTTTTGTATATCCTAGAATGTTTTTGATATCTGGATGTATAACGCATTATTTGTAAACTGTCTAAACCATAGAGGTATATTAGTTTAAAAAGATATGTACTTGTATGTAATTTTTAAAGGGATCTGTTGTTGATGACCTTCCAAAATAATAAGAAGAATATATGAATAAATCTTCTAACGGGAAATTCTCTCTATTTATTATACTACTATCGAAATATTGTATGGTACCAACACAAAAGTACATTCAATGTATGTGTGAATTTATTAGGCATTATTTCTTAAGAGACTTAACGTTGTAGATCTATTAGTTTTAAAAGATATGTATGTACGATCTTAAGAGTTCCGTTGGTAATAATCTTTTAACATAGTAAGATGAATGTGTGAATACATTTTCCAACGGGAAATTATCTCTTTTCAATAAAATATTATCACGTAATTTCACGGCAGCAACATGAACCTGTATCAGTTTCTGATGTGGTTCATGAATGTTTAAATGTTTTAAAATGTCATAGAATGTTTTTAATGGATGTGTAAATGAATGGGGTATTATTTCTTAACTGCCTAAACTTTGTAGGCCTATTAGTTTCAAAGGGGTTGTTTGTACCCTTTTAAGGGATCTGCGGTTGATGACCTTCCAACATAACAAGATCATACATTTCAAAACACATTTTCCAAGGGGAAATTCTCTCGCTTCAATCAAATATTCTCACGAAATTGTACGGCAGCTAACATGTACCAATAGATCAGTTTCTGAAGTGGTTCATGAATGTTTCAATGTTTTCGAATGTCCCAGAATATTCTTATTGTGTTGATATGTAAGGTATTATTTCCCAACTGTAGGTCTATAAGCCTATTGGTTGGTATTTAATTTGAAAAGTATTGTCTAGCCTATATATTGATTAAAATTGTTTAATTGGCTAAGTTATTATTCATTATTTTGAAAATACAATTATGATAATAGAATTGCTATATAGGTTTTTCCATTTATTCGAATTCAATACCGTTGAGAGTTTTCGACAGAAGACGACATGCATCTGTTTCCGCAGAATCACCTGCGTCCTGCACACACGACCGTTAGTCGATATTAATTAAGCGTGACTATCTCGGTCGTTGAGAGCCTTGAACGAGATAAAATTGCATTGTTCGTAGATATTTTATGAACCATTTCACGTCAAGTTTAGATTCTGTCACACAGTATATTGTAAACGTGCTTTTATCCTACATATATGTGGGGTACAAGAGACCCTAAGGTACGCTAGTACAACCGTCCCACGTACAGAATCTGGAGCAAAGCCCTTTCTTTGATGAATTATTACAGGATGAATCGGTGCATTCAAGGTAGTGGTAAACCCTTGTGTGTATAATGACGTGGACCAGAAGATGTTCAATTTGGTTAAATTCAACCAGTTTGCATAAAGGAATTTTTTTATAAGGAATTTAAAATAAATTTCGTAATTAACATAGAGGACGGTACTTGAATTACTTAACAGATCAAGGGTAGAGGGTTCGAGATTACATAATTTTTGCAAATTCTAAAAACTTTCTCATGAAGATTACCTTTAAAGTTGTAAATATTATTATTTGGTTTAAAATTTAAATATTTTCTTAAAAATACATCCTTTTTTGTGAACAATTCAACGGCTTTGTTACAAGAATTTTTCTGTTTGGGCATATTCAGCTTCTTTCGTAGAACATTAACTTTTTATTGAAAATTCAAATTTTTTTGCTGATAAGGCAACTGAAATCTTTTTTGAATGCAGACTATTTTTTCCGAAAATTTGTCTTTTTTTCAATCGCCTGCTTTAGTAGAATTTGAAAGTTAAAAGTTTGACAGTCTTGTTTAAGAGTCATACTTTTTGGTTAAAAATTCAAATGTTTAGCAGAAAATTAACTTATTGTTTGTTATTCTTGTTTTGGGATTTAAACGTGAACTGGAGTCTTCGTTTGATAGAAATGTAACTTTTTGTGTTAAGTTTTTTTTTTAATTTATCTGCTTTAAAAGAAATTTCAACTTTGTTGAACAAAAATGCAACTGTTCGTTTGAAAATTCAACCTCTTTTTGGAAAGTTTGTCTTTTTAATGTGAAAATTCACCTGATTTAACAGAAATTACACCTATTTTGGATAAAAATTCAACTACTTGGTTACAAATTCAACAATTTTGTTGAAAAGTCATACTTTTTGGTTGAAAATTCTGCTGTTTTGTTGAAAATCTGCTTTTTGTTAAAAATTTATATTTTGGAGTTGAAAAATAAACTGAAATCTTTTCTGGACAAACGTGCAACATTTTAAAAAAATTTGTTGTTTTTTATTAAAAATTCATTTGTTTTTGTACAAATTTATCTTTCTTTGATACTATTGCAACTATTTGCATCTATTTGCTTGAGCATTTAACTATTTTATTTGAAAGATTTGTTTAAATCACTTGGTTAAGAAATCATTTTTTTTCTTAAAGATTTATATTTTTAGTTCAAAATTAATTCCTTGGGGTGGAAGTTTAATTATTTGATTAAAAAATAATCTTTTTTAATTAATATTCAACTATTTAGGCAAAACTTAAACCACATTGTTAAAACTGTATTTTTTTGATTGAAGGTTTATTTCTTTGGTCGAATATGTAACTCTTTAGTCGAAAAACCTTGTTTTTTTGTCTAACATGAATTTTTTTGCGGAAGTCATATTTTGGTTTGAAAATTTAATTCTTGTAAAGAAAACTTTTCTTTTGGCTTAAAGGTTCAACGATTTAGGTAAGCTTTTATTTTCTTCTTGATTGACAAATCTTTATTGGATGAAAATTTGTATTTTTAGTTTTAAAAGTCTTTTTTTTTGTTTTGTTTTGTATACATTTAATGTTTTTTTATTGAAATATAATGTATGACACTTTTTTGTTGGAAAATGTATCTTTTTAGGTCAAAAACTATTATGTTCAAAATTTAATTAGTTTGTGAAAAATTCAAGTAATTAAAAAAAAGCAATCTTTTATAGTAGAAAAGACATTTTTTGCTGAAAATAAATTAATAAATTTCAAAAATTTAAATTTTATCCGAAACACTGTTTAATGTAATTAATAAAGAATTTTACATGAAAAGTATTATAAGAAGAAAATGTTGCTGAATATTAATGATCAAGGGAAATGAAAAAACTAGTGAAGGAAAAATCAGGAAATTTTGAAAATGGCTTTCTCGGACACCGTGTCTAATTCTACTGGTAACAACTAGTAACAAATTTTGGAAACTAAATATTACGTACAATAAGAGGGGGAATGCGGCGTGGAAATATTTTGTTACGGTTTGTTACAGGGGGGGGGGGGCATAATCCGTTACGTAATTTAAGTACGGCCTCTAAGTTGGATGGGTTACTGGAAATAGACAGTTGATATTCTGAAATTCTTCTAAAAAATGTCATTAAAATAGAGCGACCTTGAGGTGCTTTTTAACGTTTGAAAACTTTTCATTTTTTCTCATTAAAAAAAATTAAAGCGCTGTGAAATATACATCAGTTTTTGGAAAATTCGAAAAATAATATTAATTGTTTATCCGGTTTTAATTTAAGAAGCACGAAATAAAACTTATTCTTGATTATGAAATAGAAGTTCAGCTATAGAACTGAAAAAGTTTATTTCTGCTTGTGCGTGTTTTTTAAAGTATTTTTAAAAAAGGTACCTTTGGAGAACATTTGAATAGAAAAGCATGAAGGCGAATTTACAAACCGCTTGCAATATCGGTTTGGTAAGTTAGGGATCAATTTAAAGTTATCGATTGATGACTGAATAAGACGAGAAGTTATTTGCATATGAATACGCCTTTATGAATGCAAATTTGCTCATAACCTATAAAATTATAACACAGTTTATAATTATAACTCAGGTTTTTAAGATATTATAATCTAAAAGTGCAAAAAAATCGTTTTTTTGCTATGTTGGGGGTTAAATTACATCGAAAATTAATCCCCCCTCTAAAAACTCGTTAATGAATCTGAAAGTGCCTCTCTTTCCCTTTAAAACCCTTTTTAAATTTGTCAGATATCTTTTAATATTTTCATTTTTTTCCTAATTGCTTTATTTTATTTTGTTATATTCAAATATTTAATTTTTTTTCTTAAATTTTTCAAATTAGTCTTTATGGTCAGTAGATGTGTGATTTCTTTGCAGAGCCCAGCATAATATAATATAATATCAGTCCGTCATCATATTGTCGTTCCACCTACCTTGATAATGCCACTCCCTTTGTAACATGGTAAAATTTTTTATTACACTTTTGAAACTTGACCACGCATTTTTGTCAACAAATGTCATGGTTGATAGGAATTGTTTGTCTTTCATAAGTGTTCTGGTATCAGGTTCTGCAAATCTATCTTTCTTAATTTTAGCATCTCTCTCTAAATTTGAATTAGTTAAATATAACTTACTATCATTTAAATTCTAATAATTTCCATAGCTAAAATTAAGCTACTGATAACTAATAGAAATTTACTGATTCAATTATTTAAATAAAAATTACTAGTTTATTCAGTTATCAGAAAGAATAGAGCCCGCCCGCAAAACTAGTGATGGAACAGTAAGATTTTAATTGATGAAATCACTTAATTCTAAAAGGTTATGATTCGCATACATTATGTCTGCTTTTATAAGAATTTAAATTAAAGAAGGAATTAAAAAAACAGAGGAAGATGTTTAATGTAAATAATACAAATATATAGTTTATAAAGTGAATTTATTTCAGATTGTTTTATAGATTTAACTCGCTACAAACTCTTAGACATTTCTAGCATAATTCACAATAACAACAAAAGAACTAATGAATTAAACGTAAATATTTGATTTTCGTTGTCGTTTATTTGAATGTAGAGATTATCCCTTCATATGAAAAATCTTTCTTTTTCTTCCCCTTTACGCAGAGAATATATGGCTGAACCGTTTTCACAATCTGACGCCAAACTGTATCTTGATAATCGTCAATATTTGTTCTAATCTAAACCTTGATACAACTTTGAAAGCTGGTTATAATTTCTGAAAATGATTTGCGTATTTTGCGATGGATCGAAAATAAAAAATTCTGGAATTCCAAATCGTTTCAATTTGTTGCAGATTTTAATCAATCATTTTCTAAAACATAATTCCCATTTGATTCATCCCTGTATTCTGAAAAGTTTCGCAATATCTGTGTAAGTAAGTCCATTTTTTCTGATACATATAAACTTTCTCGTGACAAAAATTCAGCAGGAAAACAGTCGCTAAAGTCTACGGATTTGAAATTGGAAATGCAACAAATTTTTAAATTTCCAATTTAGATTCCTGGGTTTTGGCGACTTTCTTCCTAGTGCATCCCGAGTCGAAATATAGCCCCTACTTTGAGACACTTCACGCTAATATTTGTAGGGGCTAAGGTTGTAAAGTAGAGGATATTGCAATATGATTTTTGCCCCTACTTTAGCGCTCTTATGGGCACAAATTCCCAAATCTTCCATTTGGGGCGTCAAAATAGAGGCTTAGTTTTTGTTTCTAATTTATGACTCCACACTCTACATTTCTGTACAGAATGAAATTATTTGACGAAAAATTAACAAAATGGAGCAAGAAGAAGACATAGTGACATTTGCGTAATGTTTCAAGTTATTTCACACACGGAAAAAATATCCATTAAATTTTATAGAACTAATTCTATAGTAGAGGATACGCTGGGCAGTTTAATAAAAGTTAAAGTTGTCTTTGTTTTACATTGCGCTGAACTAGTTCTGCAACTATAGAGAACAGTTCTATAAAATCATAACCGATTTTTCGCACGCTCTGAAAGTTTTTATTCGCCGCGGGGGTTCGAATCCTATAATTTTTGCATTTCTAACGCCTAAGGCCTTTCGGCTATCCTAGCTTCAAGTATGCAAGAAGAAATCTGAAATATAACCTACAGCTTTGCAAGGCCATCTGCAAATTTTTCTGACCGATTCTGTAAAAAATATTGCTACGCTTATAATAATATATGCACTAAGATTTTAGAGTTTAGAAATATTATAAATTATTGTTGTATATTTTATGTGCTTAATCAAGATTTAAACTTAATCCAAAAATATTTTAAGATATTTTAAAAGATTAAAAAAAATTCAATATAAATTTTCAGAAATTTAATAGATTTTAAAGGATTTCCACAAATTTCCGAAGACTTCAAAAGATTTGACAGACGTTACAGAATTCAAGAACATTATTCATATTTTTGAATTACCTTAAAATCTTAGAACTTATTAAAATTCTACTGAAATTCCTTAAAAATTCTTAAAAGTTACTTTAAATCCTTTAAATTCATTAAAAATATCTTGAACTCTTTTAAATAATTCGAAAACTTTGGAATTCGATTATAAACTTAAAAAAAATTTTAATCAAATAATTCCCGTTAAATCCCTTGAAACATCTGAAAATTTCTTTAAATACATAAAAATCACATGAGGATCCTCACATTCTTTTCATTTTTTCTTAATTATTAAAAATTTAAAACTGTATTAAATCGATTTAAATGCCAGAAAATCCCTCAAAATGACTAAAAATCTCTTGAACTCATAAAAATTATTTTTAAGTCTTTAAAATCTCTTGAAAATTCTTGTACTCTTTGGAATTATTCTAAAATCTTTTAAAATTCTTTAAAATTACTTGAAATCTTTCAAAATTCACTTATAAACTTGAATCTTTTTAATTGAAAAGAATTGCTAAATCCCTTTAAATTATTTTGAAATTCATTGCAATTATTTTAAAGATTTGAACTCAATTTGTAATTACAAAATAATACATAAACTTTTTTGGAATTTCTTGACATTTTTAAAATCATTTTAAATAATTTGGATTCTTTGAAAACGTGTAGAGCGCAAAGGGAAATTGAGGAATATGTCATAATATTTGTGAATATTTCGGGATATGTCGGAATATTTTAAAATATCAAAAATATCTAAGATTAGAAAGAATATCCAGAATACCAAGAATATTGAAAGAATACGTGTATGGGAATATTTAGTGAATGTCTCAGGAATATTGGAGTGATCGACCCCTCGGCATATAGAAATAAATTGGTTTAAAAATTAGACATTTTGAAGAAACAATTTATCATTTTAAGTAAATATTACATCCAAATCTTTGGTATATATTTATAACCATCGGTGATCTTATTAGGCGCGTTTACAAGTCAACTGTAATCAACGTCAGTTTTTTGGAGAATAACGTACGTAAAACAATCATCGCTGACCGAATCCATTTGAAATCATTAGGGACCTACACTTTTGGGAAAGTTTAATTAGCAGTTAATAAATTTATTAGTGTTCATGTGATTTGAATTAAACACAAATAATTTACATTTTAAAGGTTTTAATTTAAAAAAAAGTTTTAGTATCACCATTTTTGGTGAGTATAAATTTTGTCAGTTTAAAATAAAGTTCGAATTCTTTAAGTTTCAAGATTTTTTTTTCATTTTTAATATTTCCCATTTAAAATTATTATTTAGTTTGAAAGTTTTGTTCAGTATAATTAAATTCATTCTTTGATTTTATAACAATTCGCCTTATTAGCTTGAAGGTCAAATTATAATTTTGTTCTGTAATAACAATTTAAAATTCTAGAATTTTAGAAGCTTCAACTTTGAATGATTTAATTTAGTTTTCAATATAACATTGTCAAATCTTGATCGCTTTAAATTTATAATTCTTCAAATTCAAAAGTTTGCAATTTTTAATTATTTAATTTTGAAGCTTTTAAGTATAAATAATTTCCAAAGATCTAATCTTAAAATATCCAATTTTTAAGGTTTTGGCATTGCCCTACTTTCTAAATTTTTAAACTGAAATCATTCAATTTCGTGATTCTTCAATTCAAAAGGAAATTGCGTGAAAAGAAAATCTATTTCTTCAGAATCTGTGGTAACTAATTTAGAGTTATTTTTTGTGGTACAGAAAAAATTCAATACAAAAGATTTTTATCTTTCTTACCTTTTTCTTTTGACGTTTCTTTTCGTGTGTTTGATGCCTTGTGGGGGGGGGGGGGGTTGAATCTGGGTTCTTTATAACTATCTTTAAAATCTTAGCGCTGGTTTGCCTTTTTCTTTTTGCTTGCAGCCACCAGATTAGGACAAACTTCTTTCTTCTTGAACCCATTTCGATGTTATTACTTTAATATTTATTACTTAAAACCAATTTAACTGTTGCTTTCACGAATTTTCACGTTTGCAGACTTTTCTCTGTTTGTCTTCTCCGAGTGTTCAAAACGGGATCAAAAGAAATTATTTTTGTGAGTAAACTCATTTTTTTCGGTGTGTTTTATTAGGTTTCAAAACCAATAAAAATTTTATTTCGATGAAAATATTTATTTCAACTGTGACTTTTACTGTCACTAAATAATAAATAAGCCCTATTGTCCACGATGGCGTGATTCAACTAAGGTATGTTCCATTGTCTTTTTTTACAATTTACATTAGTTAATATTATGAATACTGATACATCAGTTAAAATCTAATAAACTGATTTAATTAGTCAAATTGTCACAATTTCAAAGTCAAAGAGCAGACCATTTTGGAAATTTTAATTGAAGGTACTCGAAACATAGAAACTCTAGTCTTTCCTTATACTTTTCTGCAAGACGGTTGCTTTCCGTTGCTTTGATTTATTTTATTATAGTACCGGCATGCCTACAAAATAAAAAGTTAGCCTGACAAGCCTTTTAGAATAAAGACAGCTACATAACTTGCTTTGAGAAGAAGTGTCTGCATAAGCCCACCAGTAGATTACGTTTCATAAAGTTGGATATGCCATTTGTATTTGAGTAAAAGCAACAGCAAGAGGGATGGGGTGGCGTGGCGTGGGTGCCTGGGAGGGAAGAGACTGTGCGGTCGAGAGGTTGGAATGGACGGGGCCGGGACGGGGGTTGTATCTCTAACTCGAGCGCCTGTTACATCCATATCTATATCCCATGTACCGGGTGCCCAATAAATCTATTACCAGGTCCCGTGGGGTTGAAGGCAACGGGCCTTGGGCGACATGAGGGATCGGCTGAAACCGTCTATCTCGGTTATGACTTCCAGCCAAGGCACGCGTCACGCACCTAAGTAAAGTGCGTGATTCTATATGCGTATATGTTAGCGCACAGTCGCTCGGTGCGGTCTGTTCGTTTTTTTCAATTCTTACGGGACTTTTCTGCTCTCGTACTTTATTCACCATTCGGTGGAACTCTTGCTCG
>NC_046658.1:99117623-99125913 GCF_010883055.1 Belonocnema kinseyi
ATTAAATCCGAAGAATGTCTAAGAATGAGAGGAGTCTGTATGTGTTTTAAGAGGGGAACCTAAGCTTCTTCGGAATTTTCCTTGGATTCATAATCCTGCCAGTAATCGGTCATTACAAAACTTGTAATATGATAAAGTGGGTGAGATGCGATTTTCAGTTATTTTTGAGAAGAAAACGGCTTTAAAAAAATCAATTAGTGCCAGATGGGTCGCGATTTTAGAGTCTTTCGGCTTCCGGTTAGAACAGGTGGCAGAGGCTTCAGTTTGTAACTGGACAGTCTGGGTTCGATTCCTGCTGCTGGCAAATTTTACCAATTTGGATTGTATTGCAATCGAACATTGAATTGTTTAAATTTACTTTATTATACCTGATATGTATAAAAAATAACCTTTGACGTTCCTTAGGCTTATTTTTGAGGAAGATTTGTGCATTTTTGTTTGTTCAAATTTTTATAGAGCTGCAAATAGCGACAAAAATGTTAACTTTAAAATTTGTATTTTTAATTCTATGCACAATTTTTTCTTAGTGGCATCAAGCCTCAGGTTTAATACAAAAGAGTTGGTGAAAAAAATTTGTGGTCACGTCTCATTAGCTGCGACGTTTTTTGACTTATTTTCGTTACCTGATATAGTTCGTTAATTACATCAAGGAATAATATAAATATGAATTGAAAAATTCATGTTCTGGATATTCCAGTGTAAAATAAGATCGTTCTTTCTTTCTGCCTAAAACTGTTCAAATCATGCATTTGTTTAAAACAATTGTTCATAAATTTAACAAATTATATGAGATAATGAAAATACGTTAATGTGCATCACAGACAATGAGTTTCGAAAACAATCGAAAGAAAATACGGTTCGCTTTTGCCTAAGACTGTTCAAAATCAAGCATTTTTTTATATTATTTGCAGATCAAATTAAAATATGATATCGAATACCATTTCTTGATAACCTTATACATCGTTGCCATGAAATAGCGATTTTAATGTAAAAATTTTAAAAAATCATATAGAAGCTTAAATATTTTGTCTACACATACGTATAGATAAAATTGGAAAATATTCATAACAATTAACGTAAATTGCATTTCAACATGTCTATGCTATCTCCCGTAATATACGCAGTAAGGAGTTATATTTTGACTTGAATTGCTTGGAAAATTTTAATACTGAAATCTATTAATGAATAACAAATAATCCTGTGAGAGCGATGAACACTGAGAAAAATGTTTAGTTCGGCAAACTTTTTAGTTTGTAAGTTATGGGCCTGTTATTTTGTTAGGTGGTTCAACCATACACTTAGTATGCTGGTGCTAATTAAATAGTCACTTCAACTAATGGAATTGTTGTACCAACTAATGAAATAGGAGTACCATATCTTACTAACTAACTAGTTGGCTCAACTAACCAATTTTTTCAGTGAATGTTCTAAGATTGACAATTCTAATTGTCATTCGATTGTGTTTTTCAACATTTTTCAAATAATTTAAGCTAAAATAGAACTCTTCACTACGAATATTACGAGAGATAGCATAGTAATATTCCAATGCAATTTACGTTGATTGTTATTAATATATTGTAATTTTGTTTTCACGTATCCACATTCAAAATATGTAAGTATCTATATAATTTATTTCAAATTTTTTACATTTTTCAGTTCAAATATGTCGTTATCGAGAGACAAGCAAAGATAAAGAGACACTCATAAACAAATAGGGAATTGCCTCAAGCGCAACACAGTAAACTTCATCCGATTTTTTTATTAAACACAGTTCATTCAAAAAGTTTGGGAACTAATTTTTTTCTAAGCGAGCTTAAGGCGATACGGTTTAGTTTCTGCATGTAATAATTACTCTGGTTAATTATGAGTCTAACGCACTTTAGATTTGGCTTATGGCAATCATTTCAAACGCTTGAGTGCACGGTACTTTTTGAATTATTAAGATTTTTTGGTTTTTCACAATTTGAGTAGTGGAACAAAGAGACGTAATTAATTTTTGCTTAAAACTTAGCAAAAGTTCTGCAGAAATGGATAATATGTTACAAAATTCTAATTGAAGTGTCTGTCTAGTGCGAAGCCAAATTTTTTGTGTCCCACCTCAAGCGTCATGGACTGGAAAGTCAAACACGGTCGTGCACTCCTTGCAAACACTCGCCAACTGAATATTGAAATTTTATCAGAAGAGGTTCAAATTAGTGTAGGTAGTATTCACACCATAGTGCATGATGTTCTCGGTCAATGAAAAGTGTGAGCTATGTTCGTACCCCATTCTCTGACACAAGAGAAAAAAGTGCAGGATATTTTGGTTGCAACAGATTTCCTTTGATGAACTGATGACAGTCCTACTTTGAAGATCATTGTAGCGTCTTACACGTCCCTAAAGCACTTTTTCCTAGTTTAAAACAAAACTTAATTGTGGTTCCTTGTTCCATTACTCAAATTGTGACAACTTAAAAACTCTTAATGATTTCAAACGTACATTTCACGCAAGAAACTGAAGTGATTTCAATAAAGCAAAGTGCGTTAGACTCAGAATGAAGAATGAATTGTGTAAGTAAATTACCAAAATGTGCAACTGTTTTAGTGGGGGCTTCGTAAACTGAACGTATAATAATTATGTATATCCAATGGACACTTTTTGAATCCAACTCTCACAGAAGTACCACCTCGAACTGTTCAATAAAAATCTACGCTAGACCATCATATTAATATTTACCCTTACCAGATTCATTTTCCTACTCACACACTGAACATCCTTGGTGTGTGAGAATCGCTTTCGTAGCATGGTGAATTATAAGGCGGAGAGCGAATAGATGGATGGTTGTGCAAGGGGTAAGTTGACGGGGTGAAGCCACTTTTCAGGCAATTGTCATGGACAAAACGAAGAGAACGTCGAAAACGATAAACCGAAGCGACACGGGTGGATCGGACGTAGTGCCTACGGACAGCATGAGAAGTTGCAGTTGTAGGCCTGAGACAAACGGAGGCTGCAAGGCGAGGGTAGACCGGTAATACGACAGACGGAAACGGGGAAAGAGTACCTACCGGAGAATAAAACCAGAAAAATTGTCATTGTGCTCAAGAGATCTGGGAATAACAATGACAACGGCTGACGCAGCATCCCGACTACAGATCATCCCTGGATATTAAAAAGTCGGGATCTGTCTGTGTCCCTTTCTCCCTTTTCTCCTTTTTATCTATCTACGATTCTCTCTATCGCAATGTAGTACACACCACCCGTTCACCCATACACCCACATCCCCACACCCTTTCCGATACTCGCGGGATGTTTCACGAAAACAATGGGGGCACTTGCGATTTTGCGCCATCGACTTTTGAGTTGTCGTGGTCGTTCTCGAAAGCCCGGAACACTCGTTTGACTATCATGTTGCTGCAGGCTCAACTTCTGTTTGATTAAGTGCTGAGATGGAGAATTTTGATTTTACTAATTTTCTGGGGCTCGGAGAGCCTCTTTCAATCTGGAAAGTAGGAAATTAGGGGGGTATAGGGGAAGATCGGATGTAATCAAGATGTTATCGGAGGGGTAACAATGTTAGGGGAAACCAGTACAACACAGAAAAAGCAAAAAGTAAAAAGCGGTGCCGGTGATAATTCTGGGTGTAATCTCACCAAGAAACAAAATGAATATCAGTAAGGGTAAAACGAAAATTTTCTGATCTTTCATTCTTCAGTTTTTAGCATGCCAAGATTATCCATAGAACTTTTAACTAAATCGATTTTTATATTTTCTTTTTTCTGTAAAGGTGGATAGAAGAAATTTCGAAGCCATAATATTGATAGATGATAAATAATTGGGGAAAGTGTTAAATACCAAATTAAACCTGTAATATCAATATTTTTCGTTGTGAATTCATCTATTTTGATTGAACATTTAACTAATTGCTTTGAAAAGTAACCTTTCCCTCAAAAATTCATACATTCGATGTGTAAATGCGCCTTTTTTGTACGAAATTCACCTTTTTGGTTTAAAAAATTCAACAATGTAGTGGACAGTTTCATTCTTTCTTGGTTCGGAATTCGGCTTGTTCGCTTTAAATTTTATCTCTTTTGCTAAAAAAATCTCATTTCTTTTGATTAAAAAATGAACAATTTTTGTAAAAAATTAATCCAATTTGGTTGAGAATTGAGATATTTTCTTAAAAATTCACCTTTTTTGATTAAAATTAACTCTATTTGGTTTTAAATTGACATGTCTTTTGTTTAAACTAATATCAACTATTGTATTTTTCTTTAAGACTTCATATATTTTGTTTGAAAATTAATTTATTTTCTTGAAAATTCTATTAGTTTGATAGAAAGTTCATGTATTTCGTTGAAACATAACGAAAGTTTTTCTTGAAAATTCATATTTTCTATTTGAAAGTTCATATTTTCTGTTTGAAAATTCAAATGCTTCGTTCAAAAGTGTTGTTTCTTAATTGAAAATTCATCTTTTTGGGGGAAAAATTTCTGCATAGGGTTTAACTATTTTTTAAATAATTTGTTTTTTTTCCTGGTTAAGCATTAAACTAATTGGTTGAAAGTTTAACTACTTTTGAAGGAAATCAGTTTTTTGCTTAAAGATTCATTATTTTAGATAACAATGTTAGTGGAAAATTCAATTATTTCGTTGAAAAATAAATTTTTTGTTGGAATTTTAACTCCTTTGTTAAAAATTCGTCTTTTTGGTTTAAAAATAAAAGAAATTCCAACTATTTGATATTGAAAAATAACTTTGTTGCTGACAATGCATCATTTAGGTTGAAAATTCGGCTACTTTGTTAAAAAGTCATCTATTTTGTTGATAGTGAAATATTTTTACTTAACCTTTTAGGAATTTGAAGCGTTTTGAATTAAATCATACAAAAGATGCCTTTATGAGGGTGTCCAAATAGGTTTTTGATACCCGTACATAATTTTTAAACATTTATAACAACGGAAAGTTTTATATCAATTTTTAATTGACTTAATTGGTTATTTAACTTTTCTCTTAATATATAAATTTACCTGACACATTTTTAATTTAATAATTGTTTAAAGCGATAAGAGAAAAAATAAACATTGATTTCAAGCAAAAATCAACGAGCATTTTGAAAATCTTACTTGGTTTTGCGAGTTCGCGACATTACACACCCCAAATGTCAGATCTGAATACCGAAGGACAGTTTTAAGGTAAATCATTAGCGTATGATTCACATTGCTTTAGAATTGCCCAAAATTATCGAAAAAACTGTTCAAAAATGTTTAACAGTGAGTTTAAAGAAGTGGAAACTTTTTCACCTTTGTTATAAATAAATGAAAAGTAGAAAGTGGTTTCTTAAAAATTAACAATAGTTTTCCTAAACAAAATGACTCAGTAACTATAATAAATATTTATTATTATAATACTCTTCCGATATAATTATTCAATCTTTATAAATATTTACAAATTTTTTATAAATAAATAAAGAGTCGAAAGTGGTTTCTTTCAATTTAACAGTTAGTATCATCACATCAATTATTCCTTACTAAACTCAACTATTCGTTAATATAATTATAATATTATTTATCCTTCTGAAAATAATGGTTAGCTGTTTATAAAAATGTGTGCATTTGTTATGAAGAAATGCGAAGTAGAAAGTGCGGTTTTTTAAAAATGAACATTAGTTTCTTAAAAAAAATGATTGTAAATAATTGTAAATAAATTCATTTTAAAAAATAAAAAATGTATAAATCTGTCTGAACTATTAATATTTGTGGATGAGGTATGATTATAAGAAATAGTTATTACAGTAAGGAATCATTTATGTAGAGAAAACTATTTTTACTTTTAAGAAATCAATTTTTTCTTTGTATTTGTGATAAATGTTTCGAATTCCTTTTTTCTTGTATCGAAAATTTCAAATAAATATGAATAATAAAAAAAACGTAATCTTTAAACAGTGTAATTACGATTCAGAATTCACAAATTTTTCAGAACGCGGCTTCGCTAAAGATTTTTTCATTGTTGTTAATAATTAGAGTTTGATTTATAGTCACAAACCCGAAGGGGAAATTATAAATAAAAAAATTTATTTCTCAATTAAATTACGCCCCTTTGAACTTTTTTAATACTCTTGATTCTTAAACGTTTAAGTACAAGTTTTCGAGAGTTCCTGTCTTCATGATACGACAGTCTCCACTTTCGAAATTTTTTATGACTTTTTGGTAATATTTAAAAGCTTTACACATATAGTGTTTTAAGTATACAAATATTATTAAAGGGTGTAAAACACACTTTTGAAAACTCTCATAAAGAATAACATACAGAAAATTAAGTTTTCTTCTGAACAAAGAAATAGCGTCAAGGTGTCATAAAACTAAAATGAACCGTAATTAGCTCATATTAAGCAATACGAATACTGAAAGCAATTAAATTGTTTTTTAGTTTTTACATTAGCAAAGAGAGTGAACGTAACTGCAGTTCAAAATGAGATGGTAAGAGAATGAACAAAAACAAAATGAAACTCCTAGTTTTTGTTTGTTTGTCACTTCAAGAGGGCTGGTAATTCTGCTTCATAAATTTATCAATTAAGTACTGTTTTGGTTAGATAAACATATTCCCAAAATTCATGGCCAAGCGAAGAACATAAAACTTAAAGTTAGGACAGTTGAGCGTGTTTTCTTAATTTGCCAGTCTAGTCACAATCGATTAATTGTGTACAAATATGCATGTCACAATTAGCAAGAAATTTTGATTACACTTTTTATTTTGATAAAAATGTAGATCAGGATTACTCAGTACAGAGGAATGACATGCATCAAGTACCATTATAAAATGCATCGAACAAATAATTTATTTCGATTCCATCTATGCAATAACGTTAATCCGAACCACTACATGTCCTGTATATTATGTACGAGCTCCTCTGAAACTAGAATTTATCAGAATTCGCTTCGTGAAGTATTCAGAATCTCACCGAGTTAATTCAAGCCAGGCACCATTTCGCTCGTATAGCTATTAGCGGACTTTATCAGATTGATTCACCAATAATCTCCAAGCATAATGTATCGATGGCTTTCATAAAGAACATACGATTTTTGTTCATACTGTGTAAGTCATGATCAGTGACATCCTAATAATTTGTTATCGATATATAAATAAAAGAGAAAGTTATTACTTCAGGAGCAAGAGAACAGAATATGATGAATATGATGAATCCATTTGTTGGGGAAAGTGAGATACGTTTAATTTTAACACGTTCAGCCAAAAAAATACTATTCAAATTTAATCTCGCTTTAACAATGTTATCACCTTCAAAATACTTAAATTAAAACTTGTTTATTTTGTACTTAAGTGTTTGAGATGCTTTACAAAATGCAAAAATCTTAGTTTATAGGTTCAATACTTCAATAATAATATAGAATACTAACTAGTTAGATGGTTTCTTCAGGTGATACAATTTTTAATTTTTTTTCTATCTGCGGTATGTTTGAGATACAGAATTTGTCTAATTATTAAAGAATCAATTTGACGCAATTTCTGAAGAAGAAATTTCACCTTTATTTCTAAAGGTCAAATGATAATATTATCCGAAACGCGTATGCTCAAGTCGACGGAACAGTTTGTTTTCCTAAGACAGAACTTTATTTCTTGAATATGAAATGAAAATTTGTTGCTTGCATTCTAGTTAATAGGTAATAAACGGTAAAGTGCTATGTTATGCGTCTGATTAAATATTATATTATAAATAGAGTTAAATTAAAAATATTACCTACGTCAGACCAGAACTTTTTTCTGGTCTGACGTAGGTAATATTTTTAATATAGTTTTTAATGTGTTTTTGTTCATTATTAATGGACTCTACTCTTTTTAACATGATAAAATTCGAACATCAATAGTTCAGGTACTATTTTTTTCAATTAAAAAAGTTCAATTCCATTTCTTTTTATCGTATGTGATTCATTTGTTATATAGAATAAAAACTTTTCTCTACATTTAAAATATATGTAATTGTTATTCTTTTGAAACGTCGATAAGATATTTTAAGAAAGGATCATTTCAACATTAGCAAGGTCTTTTTTTCTGGTCTAAAGTATGTCATATTTTAAATCTAACTTTATTTATAAATACTTTTATTCTATAAATTCGAATAATTATTTTCAAAAATTCTAACGATTAATCAAAGAAGGTTCAGAAACTTTATCGAGACTGTAGTAGACCATTTTTTTACAGTCTGTCAAGTTAAAGCGTGGGTGGCTTTACTCGCAGTCGGTAAGATGTATCGACATGATTTTGGTGTCAAAATATTAAGAAGAGCTCCCTCTTTCA
>NC_046658.1:99126013-99127176 GCF_010883055.1 Belonocnema kinseyi
GGGAGCTCTTCTTAATATTTTGACACCAAAATCATGTCGATACACCTTACCGACTGCGAGTAAAGCCACCCACGCTTTAACTTGACAGACTGTATATTAGAAGAGTTACAAGTTGAGAAAATATAGATGATACCCGTACCTTTCACACATTACATAGCAGATAATTTTACTTAAGAAGAACGTATTTGATTTCTGATAATATTTGAGTATTTTTTAAAGCTGTAAACGAGTGTATTTATTATACGTATAAAGATTCCTAAATTTCAGCGTTGTTTAGATTTATAATTTTATATTTCTGTCACAACAATAAAATAAAAACTATGCTAGCTAACATAAAAAGGAAAGGTTTATCAGATCGCAATATCAGTTACATTCATATTTTTTAAAATTATTTCTAAGAATATAAGTGTAAATGAAAAAAAAGTTTAGGGAACAAAAACAAACTTTTTTAAAATTCGAAAAATTTTAAAAAGAAAAAAATGAGAAATCAGTTTCAAGATGTTGCATTTTAAGCACTTAGGAAGTCGAACAATTTATCCTGAAGGCTTTTTACGATAAAAGAAAAATTCTCAGTCATAGCATTTTCAAAATTCAAAAAATCAACGAAACTGAAAATTTTAAATCAAACAGCGCACGATACAAAACAAGTCAAGAAAAAAAAGTTTATTTTTGTGAGACCCACAATTTAAATTTAATTTAATTCAAATCTTCGTCGCACAAAAAATAATGAAAAATCCAAAATTCGATTTCGCAGTCAAACTATGCAAGATGCGAGAGAAGATAAATTCACAAAAATTGTGCAACTGAAAAGATTTACAAATTCGTTATGATTAACTTTCTGATAGGACGTGTACCTATTTTTTGTTTTAGTGGATACCCGAATAAAAATGCTTCGACTTGAGTGCAACTTGAATTGCCCCCAATCAAGACATACTGAAGTCGAAAAGTTCACCTTAAGCATGTCTCAGTTTCGAGACGGAGTCCGACTTTAATTTATGTCTTGGAGACAAGTTTTCATGCCTTGAAGACATAAATTTATCTTTTGAGTCGAATTTCTATCACTCCAACATCTGCGATTTATAACTTCGAGCGTATACCTGCCCTAACGAAAAGGGTAATTCTGCAGTCATAAAAACTAATCTTTGTTAATATACATACATGCA
>NC_046658.1:99127276-99136408 GCF_010883055.1 Belonocnema kinseyi
GATTTTGAATTTTTAAAGGAAAATATCTAATTGAATAATTCCAAATTTTTCATTCATCAATTTTGATCTCATTTATGAGCCAAAAAAGGTTCGATAATCTTAGCCAAGACAAGGCTCGTCTTGAGTCAAGTAGACGTCGTCTTGGCCAAGACAAGGCTCGACTTAAGACAAGTAAACGCCGTTTCACCTGTCGTGGCAATAAAAGTAAGACGAAGGCCTATGTCTCGACTCAGTTTTGAGACGCAGCCAGACATCGATCTCTTGGAGACGAACTCAAGACATAATTAAGTCGAACTCAAGTCGAAGCATTTTTACTCGGATAAATATGACATTAAAAATTAAAAATTAATGTTTTTGATAAACGACACAAGGTGGGCAAAAAATTAAGAAAAAGAAGTTGTTTGCCTAAGAAGGGTCTGTAAATTTGTTATTTTTAATTTCCAGATAGGATGAGTAGATTTCCTTTTCATTGTAAAAGAAGATTAAAAAGAAATGAATTACATTTTTTCGAAAAATGACACAAGAGACGAAAAAATGAAGATAAAAGAGTTATTTAACCGAAAAAGATTTATTTAATCAAGTTTTTCTCATGAATTATGTATACGAATTTGCTTAAAATCGAACAAATTTAATCTGGGATACGTATTATTAGTTTGAATTTAAAAAAAAAAAACATTGAAAATAAACAAATGAAACTGATTGAAAAACGGAACAGGTTAAGAGACAAATTAAATGTCTAATGGTAAAAAATTAATCTTATAAAAACGATATTGCAAAAAAATTGATTTTCCATTAGAACATTTTTATTTTTTTTAAACTTCACTATTTTATTATTAATCCAATTGGTAACGTAGTATAAATAAACAATTACATGGTATAGAATTCAATACTTATGTTAATGTTTTTGTATTTCGTATATTTAAAAAAAATTGAAAGTCATTCTTTTTGGTTCAATTTGTTTGCTTGAAAATTTATTTATTTTGATAAAAATTTTGCTCTATGTTGGTATAAAATTAATGCGCTAGGTTAAAAATTCATTTTTTTGTTGGTTAAGACGCAACTGCTTGTTTGAAAATGAATCAGTTTTGGCTGAGGATACTAGAATTTTTTTAAATATTCAGCTTTTTTTGTAAAACTAAACTGTTTTTCTTTTTAAATAAAGAACTTTTTTGCTTAAAATATTAATGTGAAATCGCAATTCATTAATTTGTTAAAATTTCTTCCTTTTTGTTGAATTTAACTGGTTGAAAATTAAGCTTTTTCCAAGAATTAATTTGTTTAAATGGAACTGTAACTACTCTATTTTGGATTAAAAATTTTATCTCCTTTGGTAAAAACTCACTTTTTGGCAGAAAATTTCATCTTTTTCATTAAAAATTCAACTTTTCAGCTTGAAAGCTTAACTTTTTTGTAGAAAGTTCGTCATTTTTGGTAGAAAATGAATCTTTTTGGTTAGAAATTCATCCTTGTAAGTTCAACTTTGAGCCATTTCTCAAAATATTATAATATTCGGTTGAAACTTCGTCCTCTCCGATTAAAAATGTATCGATTGTTGTAAAAACCTAATCGTTTTTAGTTTAAAATTTATCTTCTTTTATTTTTGATTGAAAATTAAAATTTTGTTTTGTTACAGTTAAGCCTATATCATTTTCCATTATTATTTTTTTTATCTCAATTATACTCCAGGTCCAATAGAAGCCGGTCCAGTTTTGTATTTCCTGGAGATCCTGGCCCACCCAGTTTCCAAGAAACAGGGCGAGAGACGGTTGCGACTCTCGCCTCGGAAGGGTCGTGGTGCGCAAGTACTCAGTCGAGTATATTACGCAATATTATGAATGTCAATTATAAATGGTTCAGGTGGCTCTGATTGTTTAGCTTTCGATTTCCACAATTTATTAACAAGATAACTGTGAGATAAAACCTGTATATCGTGCAATAAATAAACTGTTTTGGTTATTTAAAAGATTTTTAATGTTACTAAATGTGCAAAAAGAGTGTTTGAATAAAATTTGTTTTTGGAAAAAGCTGTCGACAAGGTAGATTTCTTCTGACACAAAACGCGTAGAAATCTTTAAACCGAAACAACTTGCTCATAAATCATAATCAATTGCATTGCTTTTGCAAGTATCTTGCTTCTGACAGACTTTCCGCTTTGATCCATCTCATTTTCGGCCTAATGCGGTCAGGACTGTTCTTTAGGCTGCAATAAAATCGCTAATCATTGTAGCATATATTCCCTAATTAATTTTTTAAACTAATTTCTCAGAAAACTAGAACATTTTGCGCGCTACGTAGGTACTAATTAACCTTTATTTTGAAAAAAACTTATTTCATTTTCCAATATTTCATTATCGATTTCCCAACAAATTTTATATGATTTGAGAACTTTGTGTATGATATAGAGATTTTTCTTTATTATAGTGAGAAAATTCAAGTTAATTCGGTATAATTGAGTCCATTTTTTTTAATTTACTTACAATTCTTTAATATAAACAGGTTAATTTCCGTATTAACAAAATATGACTAGTTGCGTGCGTAATAATCCGTCAAAGTACTTTTAATATTATTTTTTGACAATAAAAAAAATACATTTTGAAGGTATTCTGAAATATTTATCCTTGTATATAATTGTATTCGACTATTTTATTTTCATTAAAATTTTCTATAAGGATCCATTTAACTTGTTTTCTGAACACATATGTTACATAAATGTTTTAAATTATTTTGTTTTTATATTAAAATTTTATTTTTAAAGTACTCTCGACAGGTTTTTCATCTTTTTCAAGATAAAACCTTATAGAAAGGAAATGGAAAATTCTAGAATTTACTGGGTATTTAAATCTGTTTTTGTTCGAATTATCCTGCCAATTTTATTTTGGTTCCATGATTTTCCTTTAAAATAACAATTTGGTTAGATTTACGAGATTTTCGCTATTCAGAAATAGCGATTCAAAAACATTTCTCAGTTGAAAATTTAAATAAGTGGTTCAAAATTCCTATATTTTGTTGAAACTTTAACTTTTCTGGTGAAATATCAATTTTAATGTTACTAATTCACTTTTTAAATGAAAGTTTCATTCCTTTTGCTCAGAACTTCACTATTAGGTAGAAATTTAATTTAAAAATTCCTTTAAAACTTCACGTATTGTTTAAGAAAATTAATCCTTATTTTTGGTAGTAAATTAATCTTTTTTGTTAAAATTTTTTTTTTTGGTTTAAAATTAGTCTTTTTTTATAAAAAACTAATTTTTTTAATCTGAAAATTCTTCTGTTACACATTTTATCACATATGTATCTTTTTTTGATGGGCATCGAAGTACTTGGTTGAAGATTTATCATCATTGTTGAAAATTCAATTCATTATTAAATATTTAACTACTTCGTTCAAACTTCTTTTTTTTTGTTGAAAATTAGTTTTTTCGCTAAAAATGTAGCTACTTCATTTTTGCTAGACAATGAATAATTATTAGTTATAACTTTAATTATTTTGGTAGAAAATAAATATTTTTGTGTTGAAAATTCAACTTTTTCCTGAATACTGCCTCTTTTTGTCCTTAAAACTTAACTCTTTTTTTTATCAAAATTGCTTCTTTTGGTTTCAAAATTGATCTGTTTTGGTTTAATACAATTATTTTTGATTCAAAAATTAAACTTTTTTGTTGTGTGCAAATATCAACCATTAGACTTTTCGTTAATAATTTATTTTGTATATAAGATTCATTACTTTGGTTTAAATTTCAACTATTTTGTTAAAAAATTGCCTTTTTCTTGTATGAAAATTAATTATTTGACTGAAAATGTAATTATTTCATTTTTTTATTCTATAATTTTACTTTTTGAGTTGCCTTTTTTTAGGCACCTAAAATTATTTAATTGTACACTCCAGGTCCGACAGAATATCCGTTTTTCCAATGCCGCACCTGCTGACCCACGCAGATTCTCAGAGGTCAGAGCGAGAGACGGTTGTGACTCTCTCTCTCTTCGGAAGGGCCGCATCGCGCGAGTACTCAGTCGAGTATATTGCGCGAATTTATGTATTCCAATATTCAAAGTTTCATGAAATCCTCGAAAATCAGTGAATGTACTAAGCTTCTAAAATCACTGGTGGGAACTTGTTTACAAGGAAATACAATATTTCTATAAATGTAATTTTCTGTTAAAACCTGTATTTTTTATAAAATAATGTACAAAATTTAACAAAAAATACTGCTGAATTCAAGAGACTAATTTTTCATTGTATCTCCCTGTGGATAAGTAAAAAATGACAGTGAAGTATAAGTATCTACAATTAAATATTTGGTTTAGTTTTTAATTATATCTCTTTTTAGCTTATCGTAAAAATCTATAAAGTATTACAGAAAACTACAGGATTTCGCATTTTTTTAATTTGGATTTTTTATATAATCAAAATGAGTTTTTTTAACGTAAACTGTTGTAGAAAACTATAAATCTTTACAAAAATACACTACTTAAAAAAAGTTGAAACATTGAAGTAAAACGTATTTGAAATTATGTATGCTGGAAAAATTTTAAATCATTTTATATTTTGAAAAATTAATCTTAAGAGAATATTTAAAAAGATAAAAAAAAATATTATTATGAATAAAAATTGGACAATTAATCATTTAGAAAATAATCGAGTAAGTCTAAAATATATTAAGAAGTTTTAAATAGATTACAAAATAATTTATAACGTGAAAAGATTTCAAACTATTGTAAACCCGTAAATTATTGAGTTTTTGAATTAACATTTTTTCAGGCTTTAATTTTAACAGTCTAAACTTAACATGTCTTTATTTCAAATTTGAATCTTCAAGAGTTCGAATCTTTTAATTTTAATTGCCGTGATCAGTGCTTTCTCAATTTTTCCATTTTTGATTGCAGTCAAAAAGATTATCTTTTTTGACCTAGGATGACAAATATTTAGAATTTTTTAATGGCAAAATTTTAAATGTCATATATGGTGTTGCGAAATATTATTTCTACCTAGTTTGGGGTAAAAAATTATGGGAATGCTTTTTTTTAATAAAAATTTTGTTTATTAACAAAAAATAAAATCTTCAATAAAAAACTTCTTTAACCGGGGATTGTTCGAATAAATCTGAAAAGGGTTATATATTCTTTCATAGAGATAAGGTTCTTAAAAAATTATATTATTGGAATTTGTGGTGCAAAATTGTCTCCTTGAATGATGTTCAAATATTTTCGATATGCGATTTAAAAAAAACGTGAGAGCGCTTAAAAGAATTTGTGAATTTTTAATTATGACGAAATTTTATTTCAAGATGAGAACTGTCTAATCTACAGAGGTTTTTCTATATTTAAGAAAAAAACTTTTTTCACAACAAAGGTTCTTGAAACACTTTTATAATCAGCGATTTGTTTTAGGTTGTAATTAAATAATGCTGGAATGATTTCGAAAATATTAAAAAATAAACGACTAGAATTTCGAAATTTTTCTTTGCAAACAAGCTTTGTATTGAGAAATGTTTTGGTTTTGTTGAAAAAAAAACTTTTAATGCAACATTAGGCAGTATGAAATAAATATCATCTAACCTCGAAGGTAGTTACTATCGATCAGTGTAGATGTCATTTTACAATTTGTGAAAATAGAAATCAAAACTCTCGATAGAGTTAAGGTTTCAAATAACAGAAAATACTTAACGTGTTTTCTGACTAAATGGAAATAGATTAAAAACATTTTTGAATTAAATTTTGTTGAAAAAAGATCTTCTGGTTTCACTCCACTGGGAATCGATCCACAGAACTTCCGATTGCCGGTCAGGTGATTTTTCAATTAAGCTATTAGAGAGATCCAAAGAAAAATCCTTTTTCAGAAATATACGCTGTCTCAAGCCAGGTGTTACATTTATGATACGAATAATTTAAAGGAATTTGTGTTACCACCAGAGATAGTTACTATTGATAAGTGTAGATTTCATTTCACAATATGTGAAAATAGAAATTAAAACTATCGATCCAGTTCTGTTGTTCGGTTGACAGTGGAGCAAAGTGAAAAATCTTTTTGCAGAAAAATTTAATTCCTGTTATTTAAAGAGTAAACTTGATCAAAAGTTTTGATTTATAATTTCGCAGATAGTGGAGATGACATCTACACTGAGCGACAGTAACTGCCTCTGGTGATAATATAGATTTCTTAAGACTACTTCTATCATTAATGTAACACCTGGCTTGAGGTAGCGTATACATTTGAAAAGAATTTTTCTTTCGATCTGCAACCCATTAGCAGTCGGAAGTGCTGTGGTTCGATTCCCAGTGGAGCGAAATGAGAGGGTCTTTTTTCAGAACAATTTAATTTTTAAATTAAAATCGCATTAGAATTCCTAAAAACTAAGATATTCTTTTAAATACTTTGTACTTTAAATACCTTAAACTCCCTAAAATAGCATGAAATCTTCTTGTTTTACGAATAAATTTAGAATTTTCAGTCCAAATGGTTTTTCTAGATTTAGCAATGGATTGATAAAGTTGATTTATTAGGTCACTTTTTCGGCCGAATTTTTTCAATGAGGAGAAAATATTTTCATGTGGGTAGTAATTTGTCTTGATGAAGACGTGAGCTTACTTGGACTGCGTTTTACGAGAACTTATGTGAGAGATCAATGTGCCTTATCTTCTTAATCTTGGTCATTTTTTCTCACATCGTCTGTACTAGAATTCTAAAAGCGACTACCCTAAACTTCCGCATTTTTTGTTGAATTTAATTCACTAAGTACTGTTGCAATTTTAATTTTAATATCTTTTTCCCTTAACGCACTGCTCTTTTAAGCATACTACTTCAGTTCGAACTATTTCACCAATTTGAACCTTGAAAACACTAACTTTAAGTCAGTCAATATTTTACTGATGACATCAATCTAGCATGCTTTTAATTAAAAATAAATCAAAATTTAGAAAATGAATGGTTTACTCTATAAATAAGTCAATATGAAAGTCACTTTAAAAAACTTGAATTAATAATTACAATTAACCATGAATGACGGGCAAACACATTGAAAGTTACGGATTTGTTCAATTAAAGTGCTTGATTAAATTAGTGAAAGATACTGGTTACATAAATAAGGATGACTGATTTAATCAGTGAAAGCAACTGGTTACGTCATTCGTAATAACTGATTTAACCAATGAAATTCACAGTCTTTAATCATTCGAAATGACTGATTCGGTCACTCAGCGTTACTTCTTAGGTCAATTTGTCTTCATTGGTAGAAAAAAAGTCTTTTGGATTGAAAATATATTTTTTTTTCATTGAATTTAGCTACTTATTTCAAATTTTGAATTCTTCTATTTTTTTCTTGAAATATCAGCTGTAAGATTTTTTTTATTGAGAATTCAAAAATTGTATCGAAAATTCAAGTACATTTTTTAAAACTTGAACTACTTCGTTAGAAAGTAATTTTTTTATTGAAGATTTATAATTTTATTACATTACTTTAAACTATTCGATTTTCGATACAAAACTGATTTTTTCGGTTTGATATTCACACAATTGATAGAAAGTTATACTACTTTTTTGTTAAATTAACTTTCTTGTTTTAAAATGCATCATTTTAGTTCAAAACGCACTATTGTGGTTAAAAATGAGAATATTTTGTTTTAAATTGATCTTTTTTTAGCAGAAATACAAAATATTTTGCTGAAATCTAATGCATTGTGTTGAAAATTTGTCTTTATTGGTAGTAAATAAATCTTCTTAATTGAAAATTCACCTTTTTGGTTAAATTCAACTCTTTTATTCAAAAATTTATGTGTTATTGTTTTAAATGTCAGCTATTACATTTTTTATTGGAAATTAATCTTTTTAGTTTCGAAATTCCAATACTTGGTTGAAAGTTAAACTACTTTATTAAACATTTATTTTGATGGTTTAAAATGATGTATTTCGTTGGAAATTCGTCCTTCCTGGTTTAAATTTAATCTTTTTTGCCGAAAATTCAGTATTATATTGTTTAAAAATTCAACTAAGTGGTTCAAAGTTAATCTGCTGTGATAAAAATTCATTTTTTGGTCAACGATTCATCAATTCCAGTTGAAAATTTAACTTCTTGGTTCAAATTCAATAGATAGCATTATTTGAAATTAATAATTTGACCAATGAGTCAAATTTATGGATTTGAAAAGTCGCTTGTATGGCCTTAACAAAATTTTTTAAATTCGAATTTAAATTGTTTAATTTTTAGTTCGAAATTTATCTGTTTTGCTTTAAAATGTTAATACTTGGTTAAAAGTCTAACTGCTTTCTTAAGTAATTTTCTGTTTTGTTTGCATACATTTATTATTTTAGCTGAGGAATTATCTTAATGGCTAATAAATCATATACTTTGTTTAAAATTCGTCTTTAGTTGTAGGAAATAAATCGTCTTGATTAAATATTCACCTTTTTGGTTAAATTCAACGGTTTTCTTTTTGAAAATTGACCTATTTTTGCTTAAAATAATATTGTTTAAAATTAATCTTCATTTAATAAAAATTAAACTAATTAGTTAAAAGTTAAATTAATATCTTGGAAAATTAATTTTTTCTTAAAGATTCAAAAATTTTGTTTAAAATTCAAATCACTGGTTGATAGTTCGTGTATTCATTTAGTTTTTGTGAGAAGATACAACTGAGTGGTTTAACGTTGATCTGCTGTTAAAATTAACTTTCTTGCTTGAACATTAAGAATTTTAATCTAATTTAACTTTTTGGTTAAAAGTTATTGCATTATGTAGAAAATTAGTCTTTCTAGTTAAAAAATAATCTTTTTTGGTTGAAGTTTTATAATTTTAGTCGAAAATTATTTTCTTTGGTTGAAAATGTGTCTATTTAAAAAGTCGCTTTCGGTGCTTTGAACATTAATAAAGCAAATTTAAAGTATTACATTTTTGTTTGAAAATTGATCTTTTTTAGTTCAGAATTCAAACACTTGGTCGAAAGTTGAACTACTATCTTGAACATTCTTTTTTGTTGTTGTTAAAAATTTATTATTTCAGTTGATGACTTATCTTTATGGCTAAACATTCATATATTTTGTTAAAAGGGGGAGGGTCGGTAAGGCCGGTTTTTGGCCTAATTTATTTTTGGACCAAAAAATCTGAAAAAATCATGGTAGTATCTTATAAGTATCCCGAG
>NC_046658.1:99136508-99147045 GCF_010883055.1 Belonocnema kinseyi
GAGAAAAAACGGTAAAAAAATTAAAAAAAAAAATGTTATAGGTTTTTGGGGTCGCTGATTATGAACATGGTGTCCGCTGACCTTTATCGCGTCAGGTTCAAGTTCATATTTTTTTAAAGCGTTTTCTCTCGATTTGACCTTCCCATGACCTTGAACTTTGACGCGATAAAGGTCAGCGGACACCAGGTTCGTAATCAGCGACCCCAAAAACCTATAACATATTTTTTAAAAATTTTTTTACCCTTTTTCTCGATTTGACCTTCAAATGACCTTCAAGTGACCTTGAGCCTAAAGCGATAGAGTTCAACGGATGCGAGATTCGTAATTAGCGACTCCAAAAACCTATAACGTATTTTTTTGGATTTTTTAACCGTTTTCTCTTGATTTGACCTTCCAATGACCTTGAACCTGATGCGATAAAAGTCAAAGGACGCCAGATTTGTATTCGGCGACCCTGAAAACCATAGTAAATCCGAGCTAACCTCAGAATACATGTTTAAGAGTGTCAAATCTCTCGAAAATACAGTTGTGTGTGTTTTGTAGGTAATTTATACTTTTTGGTATCAAATTAATCTTCTTGTTTGACCATTAATGTTTTTTAAGCCGACTTCGTGATTTCAGGTTCGACTGCTTTGTTAACAATTAATTTTTTGTTGAAGACTTAAAATTGCAGTTTCAAATTGAAATTTTTCGTAGAAAATTCTTGTGTTATCTTGGAATTTGTTATTTTTTGTAGAAAACTTCGCTTCCTAGTTGAAAATTCATATTTTTTTGGTTTTCTATTTATTAGATTCCATTATTTAAAATTCCTATTTTCACCAATGAGATAAATTGGCCGATTTGAACAGTTGTTTTTGACGTTTTGAGAATTAATTTTATTAGTTTGAATTCAAACTATTTAATTTTTAGTTAAAAATTCATCTTTTTCGTTGCAAATTTAACTATTTTGTTGAAAATCTATGTACAATTCCGAAAAATGATCTTTTTAGCAAAAAATTAATTTTCTTGGCGGTGAATTCTTTAGATTGAAAAGTAAAAATTTTCAGTTTTAAAATTAATGTCTTGGATTAAAAGTTAATCTTTTAATGTTGCAAATTCAACAGTTTTGTTGAAAGTTGAACGAGTTGTTGATTATTAACTATTTTGGTTAATGATTCATGATATTGTTTGCCAATTCCTCTATTTGATTTATAAATGGTCATTTTCAGATGCAAGTTCAGGTTTTCAGTTAAAAAGTATTATATTTTTTCAAATGGTCTTTTTTGTAGATATTTAATCTTCTAAATTAAAAAATTGATCCCTTTTGGTACATATTTTAACACTATTTCTTCATTTCAAATGACTGATATCGCCAATAAGTAAAATTGACAGATTTAGAAAGTTTGAAAGGAATTCAACTTTGAATGTCGTCTTTCATAACAATATATCGAAAAATACGTCAAAAAGCCTGAAGATCAGAAAGAATGTAAGAAGCAGCCTATGCATTTTTTCTAAGGTACTTTTAAATTTGATGTCTATTGTCATGACTTCGGTGAAAAGCGAATCCGGAAGTTGCTCACTTGGTGGAAGTGGAGATACGATAGGCTGTATCATGGTAATTCGACAAAGAGAGAACATGAGGTGAAAGCACACCAAAGTCCGAAGAGGTATGAGTGTTCGACTTTAAGCGAGAAACGACCATTGTCCGTTACGAGTGGCTATCTCGTTGGCCATTTCCGTACCCGAGTATGTACACACAAACATACACACACACATGCATACCAACTCGGTCAGATATTCGGACACTGTTACAAAATACCCTGACAGTTCGACACCGTTGACCGAAATCAGAAATAACACGTGGAAAGTTGGAGTGTGGAAAGTCGAGCGAAATGGGGGAAATGGAAAATTTCATTGTTACAGTTAACGATTGGAAAACATAATAATGGACTTAAACTCAGCCACAATGCAAGTAAACTGTGCACATGAAATGGTTTGGAAACATAAATCTTCTTTACAATCGTATTCGTTGTTCATTGTTGTGTTATTACTACTGAATTGACTTTAAACAAACATATTTTATTATTTAACAATGGAGTCTTAAAATTATTTACGATGTTAAATACCGAGGGTAGGGGCTAAGAAATACATTTTTAAAATTGCTCTTCAGTCTATTACCGGAAGATGTAACAATTAGTTATTAATTAGAACATGTTGGATTTTATTGGTATCACAATCAGAATAATAACAAAATCCAACATATTCTGATTAAATTCTCTCTTGGTCTACATAAATTAACATCACCTTATTGTACAACATGGTTGGAAGAAGATCCAACAATGAAACAAATTAATTTTACAGAAAGGTTATTTTAAAGGATTCAACAAGCAAACAAATCAACTATACATATGGGTTCTTTCAAAGGGTTGGAAATAAAAAGCAAAAATATACTAACAAAATCTTACTTCATCTAACTATATTTTTACCGTGTCAGCATCAATTAACATCTTGTTATCATACACCATGGTTGGAAGAGGATACAATAAGCGAGAAAACCAACTGTACAGATGGGTTTTTTCAAAGAATTGGAAAAAGAATAGATCAATATACTAACAAAACCTAACTTCGTTTAACTATATTCTTACCTGATCGCGTTCAATTAACATCAGTTTCTCATACAACATGTTTGGAACGAGATACAGCAATCAAACAAACAATCTATACAGATGGGTTCTTTTAAATGATTGGTAATGGAATAGATCAGTATACCAACAAAACCTAACTTCTTCTAACTATATTCATACCCTGTTAACATCAATTACCAACTGCTAATTATGCGGCACGGTTGCAAGAACATACAAGAATGGAACAAACTAATTATACAAATAGGTTCTTTCAAAGGATTGTAAATAAAATCGACCATTATACTAAATAAATCCAACATCTTCCAATTACCAACATCTTCTAATTACATTTTTACCTAGTCCACACAAATTAACATCAACTAATCAGACAGCATGGTAGTAAGAAGATAGAACAATCGTACAAAACAATGAAACAGCTTTGTTTTTTAAAGGATTGGAAATAAAATGGACCAGTATACCAACAAAATCTAAATTCGTCAAACTTTATTCTTGTCTAGTCAGCATCAATTAACATCAGTTTATCTTACAAAACGGTTGGAAGAGAATACAACAATGGAACAGACCAACTTTACAGATGCCTTCTTTTAAATTATTGGAAATAGAATAGATCAGTATCCTGACAAAATGTTACTTCTTCTAATTATATTCTTACCTTGTGAACATCAATCACCATCAAATAATTATATGGCATGCTTGAAAGAAGAAACAAGAATGGAACAAACCAATTATACAGAAGGATCCTTTCAATGGATTATACATAAAATTGACCATTATACTAAATAAATCAAATATCTTCCAATTAAATTCTTACCTGTTCAACATCAACGAACATCAGCTAATCACACCATAGGAATGGAAGCAGTGCTGCATTTCGATAAAAGAACTTCAAATATTTTGATTGGTCTCATTGGTTTTCGAAACATATTTTAAAACAAACTTCTCGTGCATTCTTTTTTTACCAATCATATCGTCTTATGTACAAGTTTCGACCAAATTCGATCGATAATATTGGGAAAATTAGAACCGTTATAATAAAAGTGATTTTTGAAATTAATTTAATATACATTTTTTCAAATGGAAATCAATCCTACAGAGCAGAGGCCACCTTCCAGAGATTCGACCAAGAAAAAATCAGCACAAGAGTATTTATTATTCCATTTAAATATTTAAAAATGTATTTACAAGATTCGAAATTTAAATTAAGTTCCAAATTTTACATGTTCTAAAAATTCTATGATTTTGGTTGAAAATTAGTCTGTTTGCCTTGAAAATTTAACTATTTTAGTAAAAATTCTTAAAAACAGGAATTATTTTGGTAAAAAGTTCAACTATTTCATTGAAAATTAAATTTTCTGTTGAGAATTCAACGTTTCAATTGAAAATATTGTTTTTTTTTGTTTGGGAACTTTTTTCCCCTAAAAATTTAAGTCTCCTATTTTCGACTTAAAATTTAACCTTTTCGGTTAACAATTATTTTTTTCAACTTTAAATGTACCTTTATTTTTGGTTCAAAATTCATCCTTTTTGGTTCAAAATTCGTCGTTCTGGATTAAAAATTCAACTATTTTGCTTCTAGTAGAAAGTTTAATTATATGGTTAAAAAGTAGATTTTTTGTTGAGAATTCAACAACTTGATTCAAAATATTTTTTTTAATAATTTTTTTTAACAGAAAATTTAACTATCGTAATTTTTGTTGGAAATATTTTTTTTGGTTAAAATATTAAATTTTCTGTTGAGAATTCAACAATTTGATTTAAAATATCGTTTTTTTTGGTTGAAAATTAATTTTTTTTAGATGATGAAACTTTGGTTGAGCGAAACGTTGATGTTTCACTAACTAAATTTTAGACCAGTATACCAGCAACCAATAACAGCCTTTGATTAATGTTTTTGAACTAAAACATTTAAATATTATATTTTTGGTATAAAATGCATCCTTTTGTGTTCGAAATTAAACTATTTTTGTAGAAAGTTCAACTATTTGGTTACAAATTTAATTTTCTGTTCAGAATTCAACCATTTGATTAAAAAAAGTCTTTATTTTAAATTTGTTTTAGCTGAAGATTTAACTAGCCTATTTTTTGTTGGAAATATAGTTTTTTTTTGGTGGAAAATATATTTTTTAATTGAAAATTTGAGTATCCTATTTTTGATTTAAAGTTCAGCCTTTTAGGTTGAAAATTAAACTATTTTGGTAGAAAGTTTAACTATTTGGTTAAAAATTAAATTTTTTGTTAAGAATTAAGCAATTTGATTGAAAACACTTTTTTAAATTAATTTTTTTTAACTGAAAATTTAACCATCCTATTTTTGGTTGAAAAATAATGCTGTTTCATTGAAAATTCGTCTGTCTGGCTTGAAAATTCAATTATTTTTCTTCTTATGTAAAGTTCAACTATTTGTTAAAAAATAAAATTTTTTGTTAAAAATTAAACAAATTTATTTTAAAAATACTGTCTTTTGTTGAAAGTTACTATTTTTGAAACTAAAAATATGACTGTCCTATTTTTGGTTGAAAATTCGCCATTTTGTCTTGAAAATTCAATAATTTTGATAAAAGTTCAGCCATTTGGTTAAAAAAAAATTTTCTGTTGATAATACAAGAATTTTAATGGATTTTTTTCAAATAATTTATTTTTTAACTAAAAATGAAACTATTTTTTATATTCAGAATTTTTTTAAAGATATATGTCATACAATATAGTTATTATACTTTATATTTCAAAAATGTCAATTATAAATATCAAAATATATAAAAGCACAGTTTCTTATGCAGAAATAAATTTAAGTGACATAAGTACTTCAAAAAGTCATATAATAATGAAAATATTGATATGATTTGAGAACATGCGAATTTCGTCATGATCAAACGTTTTCTTGAGAATCTCGATCGAACAAGACGAGACGATAGTACTGTATCGTACTGGCAAATCAAGATTTGGTCAATTATTTATCGATCTATTATTGCATCAGAATGGTTCTGTTTTAAATAATTAAAAGTAAACTGAACACTATAACAATTAAATCCAACTTCTTCTGATTTAATTCTTATCTGGTCAACATCAAATAACATTAGCTAATTATACATTAATGTTTTAAAAGTAGAACATCTATCTCTCCTTTTGTTGTCTCTTAAAGTAAAAACATTAAATTAAGCAATAAGTAATTAGTTATTGTAGTTCAAAATGTGTTTGCCTTTACCCCTAAGTATGGAGTCAAGTCATTCACTTTCAATAAAAAGGCAAAAATAGTTTTTGAATATTTAGAACCTATACTCATATAACAAAAATGAATAAATCAGTTTCAAATTATATCTGATAAAGTTAACTAAAAGAAGTTTATTCTTAGATCAACTATTAATATATCCAGAATAATAATATAAAATTGACAAGACAGCTGATTTAATATTCCGTAGTGATTTAATATCAAATACTAGATTTTAAACTAAATCATTTAATTATTGCCTTAATGTTTCCTCAAATTCATAAACATCCAAATCATATTAAAAAGTTGTTAAAACATGACCACTGACCAGCAAATTGGAGACAAAATAGCGGTATTAAGAATGCGTCTGACCATAAACGACCTTTTCCACTTACACGTTCAATACCTGACCGCCTTTTTGAAATTTGTTTTGCCCCTTTCTTTAAATGAGGGTTTTTCCCCGTGTAGTGCGAATTGATTTGTTAAAATGGTCTATCAAGCTAGGATGTTGAAAACATTCGGTTATTGAACAGCGCAAAAAACCAGGAAATTTTCCAGTAAAAACGAATTATATAACGTGATATGCTAATTTTTTGGGGGCTACTAATTAAAGCATGCCCTTCGTAAGTTTTTAAAAATGTGTCTTATGTTTTTATGAGTGTAAAAAATTGCACTTTTAGCAATTAACATAATTTAGTACCCGACTTCACCTTGGTGCCCTCAATGTACATTTCGAACATTCTACAATATTAAAAAATGTGAATTCAAAGGAATCTTCTCGAATGTTAAGGAATATTCCATAGTATGATAAAATGTTTTGTAATGTTTTAGAATGTTCTAAAGTACCAAATTCTATAATGTACTTTTTCATTTTCTATTTTTGAACCACTATTGCAATTTTTTGAAACATCTGAAATCATGTCGAATAAACAATTTATTATTATGATTTCTCCAAATAAGTTTAAAAAAGGCGAAAAAGAATTTAAAAAATATGTATAAAAATGCTTAAAAATTGTCAGAAAAAAATAATATTCATTATCCCTTTATATTATGAAGTTTTCTAGATTAGTTCGCAATATCATTTAACCTTCTTTATTTTGAATAGTTTATAGACCTACTGTAAATCTATTGGCCTTTTCGAAAATAGAATATTCTGAAATGTCCTTGACCTTTACCATGTATTCTAGAAAGTTATAAGGAAGTTTCAGAATGCTCTTAAATTAGCAAAAATAACCTGAAAGGTGCTTGTAATGTTCAGCATTGATCCAGAATGTTCTAGATTATTTAGTAAATCGGAGATCTCCTCCAATTTTTTAAGGCATGCGTACCGAAAAAATCCAATTTTATTTATACCACGATAATAGTACAAATAATCCCATTTCCAGTTCTCACTATTTGTAAAAAAGTATCCGGCTATTTGCACAAAAATTTTTATTTTAAAATTTTCTAGAATGTTCTGGAATATAATATTCAGCAATATTTTAGAAAAACAAAGAATCTCGTAATTCTTTAAATTTCTAGTATTTTTAGCAATTCAGTTCATTGATGAATCATGGATGACCATTCGGGGTCGACCCATAACGTTTTTTTATCATTTAAAATATTTATTTACTTTTTCATTCAGTACATTTTCTCTCTATTTGACTCATAATATTATGGTAACTTAAAAAACTCATTGATTGACTTTTTGACGGTTTCTCTGATTTTTTTAGCAAAATATTTTTGGTATAAGATAGAAACATCATTTTGATAAAACAAGTGTCAATTTTTTACTTTTAGTGTATATAAACCCCCTTTATGAGAAATAAAATTCATTTGATGCCTCTGAGGAAGCAAATTGCCAATAAAGTGAGCAAAAATTAATACATCCATGGTAAATACATCTATTGTACTTTAAAGCAGTGTTTTTCAATTTTCTCAGAAGTAAAGTATTTGAAACAAATTTTCCATCACCGGTCAAAAAAGTCGTAATATATTATTTGTAAATTCTATTTCCGTAAAACCAGCCAGGTCCTCTTCCTTTAATTTTTTATTTCTTTCGTCTTTTTTGCTTTTACTATTACCAAATCACAACAACAAAATTTTGTAATAAATATTCACCAACGTTTCGGCATTCATACAGCCCCCTTATCAAGGCAAAAAAAATAGTTATAATAATTTGAGTATGTAGGAACAGCAACGAAACTACGATACTCCTCCCTGATATCTGAGATCAAGTGAGAGTCATAATGCAAACCCATTATAAACATACCGGAAATAATAATAATTTAGTTAAGGTATGTTTATAATGGTTTTGTAATATGACCCTCACTTGATTCTTAGCTATCAGGGAGAGAGTGTCGTGGTTTTGTTGTTGCTCCTACCTGCTCAAATTATTTTTTTTTTTTGGTGAATATTTTTCACAAATAATATTGGGTTGATGGAATGATGGTGTGGATCTACTAATCGTGATATGGTACTAAGTTTTTTATTAAAAAACAAGCTTTCGCTTGGTGACACCAAGCCTCATCAGGGATACATATGGAAGTAAAACTAGTTACCTAGTGGAAAAGAATTTTTAAAGATAAGATGTGTTCGTTAAAAATGTTAGGAAAAGATGTTCTATGTGATTATGTGTGCTATTCTATTTACATTTGTCGTTATAATACTATTTTAAGATACACATTATTGGAGTTTTGGTTACTTGACTGTTATTTATAAAGGTGAGGTTCAGGAAGATTTTTTAAAATATATATATTATTGTTTTGTTAATTAAATAGGATAACAGAAGTGCGATACTACCTCCTTGACATGCAGTGCATTTTAGTGTTAAAAATAAATAAAATTGTGAACAGCACTCCTCATCACCATGACTGCATGTCCAGGAGTGAGTTTATATTCGTTGTTATCTGGAGAGAGAGTATTCTATGTTCGCTGGAGCCACCTATGTCGCAGTTGGAAAATTAAAGATATAGAGAGAAAAATTTGTTTTTGCAACATAGACAATATACATAGACGCCAAATCCTTATTCACAAATATTCCTAAGGAACTCGTTTTAAAAAATATAAAAACTAACTGGTTTAAAATCAGAGAACACACCAAAATACCAATTCAACAATTTTTAGAATTAATAGAATTTTGTTTAGACAACGCATATTGCATATTCCAAAATCCATATTACAAACAAATCTTTGGTACCCCCATGGGATCCCCTCTCTCCGGTATAATTTCTGATTTAGTAATGGAAGGACTTGAAAAAGATATCCTCAAAAAACTACCTTTTAAATTAATCTTCTATTTCCGATACGTCGATGACATTCTGACGCGTGTCCCTGATGACAAAATTCACATCCTACTTGACCTTTTTAATTCCTACCATCCGAGATAAGATTTCTGTTATTAACAGTCTAGTAGATAGAGCCGTCACACTCTTAGATACCAAATTTAAAACACAAAATCTTAAAATCGTCGAAAATACACTAAAGAATAACGGTTGTCCAAGCAGCTTTACCAAAAAATATATCAATAAAAGATTAAATTATTTACAGGCTAAAAACCAAAACTGACATATTAAAACACAAAACAGATCTTCAAATATCGATCTTAATCAACTTATCGCACTACCTTTTATCAATGAACTCACGAAATTCTACACAAGAACTTTTATCGATTTCAATATTTTAATTACCTTTAAATACGACAAAGATCCTTTTCATTGTTTCACAAAAAACAAAGATGTATCCTTAATAGATATAAAAAAACCCATATTATTTACAGCATTCCATGTGAGTGCAGGTGTGTATATGTTGGCTAAACTGAACGACATATTAAAGATCGAATAAGAGAACATAAGAACGACAGTAAAAAAGATTCTAGAGGCACTGCTCGGGTTTCAGACTCACACACTTTAGATCACCAATTTGACTTTTCTAAAGCTAAAATTTTGCGCACCAAAAATAATTATAAAAAACGCACTTTCAAAGAAATGTTCCAAATTGTGAAACATCATAACTCTGTCAACAAATGTTCCGACACAGATTTCCTCAGCGATATATACCGTAGTTTAATTCTATGGACTAACAACGTTTAAAATATGTATATTTTCTATGTTATAAAAACAAATTTTTCCCGCTATATCTTTAATTTTCCAACTGCGGCATAGGTGGCTCTAGCGAACATAGAATACTCTCTCTCCATATAACAACGAATATAACCTCACTACTGGACATGCAGTCATGGTAATGAGGAGTGCTGTCCACAATTTTATTTATTTTTAACACTAAAATGCACTGCATGTCAAAGAGGGAGTATCGCACTTCTGTTATCTTATTTAATTAACAAAACAATAATATATATTTTTTAAAAAGTCTTTCTGAACCTTACCTTTAAAAATAACAGTCACGTAACCAAAGTCCAATAATGCTTATCTTAAATTAATATTATAACGACAAATGTAAGTAGAATAACACACATAATCACATAGAACATCTTTCCCTAACATTTTTAACGAACACATCTTATCTTTAAAAATTCTTTTCCACTAGGTAACGAATTTTACTTCCATATGTATCCCTGATGAGGCTTGCTGTTACCAAGCGAAAGCTTGTTTTTTTAATAAAAAACTAAGTACTATACGAGGGTGGATTGATAAGTTTCCGGCCTGACCAAGAGATGGCGCCACTAGGCCTACCTTGAGGTGGCGTTCTATAGTACCATCCTTAGATAGCT
>NC_046658.1:99147145-99150837 GCF_010883055.1 Belonocnema kinseyi
AGCCTTGGAGGAGATTATGTTGAGAAATAAAAAAAAAAATTCTTAAAAACGTTGTTTTTCTTGGTCAGGCCGGAAACTTATCAATCCACCCTCGTATCACGACTAGTAGATCAACACCGTCATTCCATCGACCCAATATCATTACCTCACGCTAGTGAACAAAAAAGTTACATCTTCAAGAAATTTTTCACAAATGTTCATTTTTTTTGTGATTTGATAATAATAAAAATAAAAAGGGCGAAATAAATACAAAATAGAAGAATGGAAATTTTGTTGGTTGCTTTCTTATTGCTCTTCCCCCCTTTTATTTTTGGTCCAAAATAATAATTTTTTCTTTTGTTCTTTATGAAAATTCCTTATCTTCTTTCAAATTACAATAGAACATCTTATGGGGGTTGTTTAAATTTGGTCGTTGGATTCTTGTTTCTGTTTTCAGGAATTCCGCACATAAACATGATTCTTGTACTTTAATTAGGATTTTAAACTTGATTTGAATATAATTGAAATTTATAAACCTAAATTATGCAACAACCCTATTATTTAGTATCTCTTATGAACACCCCTATCTTTATTTAAATTTCTGGAACTGAAAAAGAATAAGAAAGAAAATAATTGCTTCCTCGAAAAAGTTGAATGTACGGTTTCTTGGAAAGTGATAATAAGTTGCGAACACGTCCTATCGATAAATTTATCGACAGCAGATTATATTGAAGCATAGGGTGAGAGGACGTAGCCGATGAAAGGCATAATTGGTCGAGTAGTTTCCCGAATCCTTGATAATTAAGGAGGTCGATGCCTGTGCAGGATGGACGTTGGATGGTCACAGATAGGCGTGGTTGCAGTAAACGTCATCGCCAGGGCACTAGACGTCATGAACAACACGAGCGTCACGCACGAGTCACATTTGCATCATCCCTTGCAACACACTGTACTAAGTACCGTACCAAATACGAGCATCATGTTTCAATGCAATTTGTAACAATTCTCCCTTCCGTTGAGTGTTGGCACTTGAGCTAACTCGAAATTCTAATGACTAGACTGCCTACATTCATAACCGATTACTTTTCTGTTTTAATCTCGCTATTCGTATGTAAAATGTCTTTAGTAGGTTCGTTTAAAGCGACACGTGGCAGCTTTCTGTTGTATTTGCATTTGAAGTTTCCAGGTCTTATTTGGGTAGAATTTTTGAAACTGAAATGGTTAAATTTTAAGAATGAGCATTAGGAAATTATAAAGGTTTGGTAAACCAAATCAGACAAATCCTCGACTGGCAATTGGAGAAGTAATTCTTTTCGTCTTATATCCACATTAAAATAAAATCATCGTAATCGTTTAACTCATATCTCCATCTTGTTTGAAAAGACGTTAAGAATTTTTCTGTTATTTGAAGAGTTAACTCAGATCGATAATGTTGATTTCGATTTTCACGATGGGTTAAAAAGATATCTACACTGATTGGTGGTTGCCATTTCTCTGATGATAATACAGATTTCTTCAAAAATTTGACTTTTACTAATAAGTAACACCTGAAAAAATAATGCGTATATTTCTGGGAAAGGATTCTTCTTTCGATCTCTTTTGTAGCTTAAGATTATAGGAGGCGACCGGTAATCGGTAGATCGGTGTTTCGATGAGTAGCGGAGCGAAAAAAGATCTTTTCCTAAAAAAATTGTATTTAAAAAATTTTAATTTATGCCTCCATCTAGTCTGAAAAGACGTTAAGAATTGTTCTGTCATTTGAAGAGTTAACTTAGACCCATATTTTTTATTTCTATTTTCACTGTGGGTAAAAAAGATACCTACATTGATCGGCAGTTGCCAACTCTCTGATTGTAATACAGATTCCTTAAAAAATTTGACTCATATTTATTTTTAGAAAAATGTCTTACGTTTCGGCAACTGTTGTATGTTTTTTAAAAAGGAATATTTACAAATAGTAATATAAAACACGAATAGGTAAAATAATAATTTCAGTCCATAAAGGTTACCATGGGTTATTTATTTTACATCTGTGAGAGGTATAGAGTTGCCACAAGACAACAAATTTGATATTAGATACACACTAGTGGAAGGTCGGTTAATAAATAAGATGACTTAACAAAACCGTAGTTGCATTTTCAACAAAATAATAAAATATTCAACAAGATAGTTGAATTTTTAAAGGAATTACTGCATTTTCGACCCACAGAAATGAATTTTCAATTGAAACCATTAATTTTCTACCAAAAAATATGAATGTCCATGATTCATTTTTTTCAATGCAAATTTAAGCATTCCGTTTTTGGATCATTTGAATTTTTTGTTGAAAATTCAACGATTTGGTTAACAAATCAACTAATTGATTTAAAGTTGAAGTCTTTTTCAAAAATCTAAAATTTCGTTTGGAAATTTAACGGTTTTGTTTAAAATTCAACTATTTCGTTGAACATTAAACTGCTTGGTTAAATGTTGAACTCTGTTCTTAGAAGTTAATTTCAAATCGTTACAAATGTAACTATTTTGTACAAAATCAGTTTCTTTTTTAGTTAAAAATTTAATACCATAACTAAAAATTTAATACTTATATTCTTGTAATCAAAATTTCTATTTTTTAGTTGAAGATTCAACTATTTGGTTGAAAATGAATCATATTTTTGAAAATTCATTTTTTAAAATGAAATTCCGCTACTTCGTTAAAACTTGAACATATTTGTTAAAGATTTTGTTTAAACTCATGTTTCTATTTTAAATAAAATATTCTTTTGGTTGAAATAATCAACTATTTAATTTTTAATTGAGGATTCGTCTTTTTTGTGAAAGTTGAACTGCTTTCTCAAAAATTAATTTTTTTTGTTGAAGTTTCATCTTTTAATTGAAAGTTAAACTAGTTCGTTGATCTTTTATTGGAAATTGAACTATTTCATTTTTGGAAAATTTATATCTTTAGTAGGAAATTCAACTCTACTGTTTGAAAGTAGATTTTCCTTTCGTTGAAAATTGATCTTTTTTCTTGAAAATTACACTACTTGCTTGAAATCTTCTGTTAAAAATTTAGTTTTTTGGTCGAAAACTCATTATTTTGTTTCAAGATTCATCTTTTTGATTTAAAATATAACTATTTTGTTACATATTGTTATATTTTTTATTGTTTAAGCATAAGTTTTTCACTTGAAATTTAACTATTCCGCTTACATTTGAAAATTGACATTTTTTGTTTGAAAATTTAATTATTTGGTTGAAAACTGCTTTCTTTCGAAAAAAAATATATATATAATAATAATAAACAAATATTTTCTATTATTCTTAGGATGCGGTAAATCTTCCAGAAGTAGGAGGCCTAACCAGGTACATCTAAGGACTCAGTTTTGGACAAACAACAAATAAATTGTAAGAGCCATAGAGATTTATAGCCAATATAGTGAAATTGGAATTTCATCTCTTACCCTTAAATTTTCAATTTTACAAAGGATTTCTTGCCTTAGAAATAGCAACTAAGTAAATAAGCAAGAGATTATTTCATCAAAAAAACGCACCTGCCTATTCATTGCAGCTTATTCAGCAATTTCTGGTGATGCCAGAAATTTTTAGCTGATCTAAAATTTGAGTTCAAGGAGTGCTTTTGAAAGCGAGAGGATCGCTGAAAGAAGGTTGTTACATTCAAAAGGGAGTTCTTTGAAGAATATTTCTCCCCATTGACCAGAAATATTTCTGGA
>NC_046658.1:99150937-99173487 GCF_010883055.1 Belonocnema kinseyi
TACCGATTACTGATCAGTTCAAAAAAAAATATAAATCTATAAATAAAATATTTGAAGAACAAGAGAGAACTATTTATTCGGTATTTGTAGCCTGGAAAAAATCTCTAAGTCTATTTTTTCTTGAGCCATAAAGCTTCTGCCAGAGTCCCTTCGAGTCGCAAAATTTACGTACTCGAGCGAACGACATTTTTCTTGCATTGGAGGAGAATTTGGGACGGACTTATTCAATATTAAGGATTTGACCACATTGGCCCAAGAGCTGGGAACAATGCGCCTCACTACAACACCCTTCGAACTGGACGAGCACGCCAATGGATACCTCGGAAGCCTTCCGAATAGCCCTCTTGGGAAAGACTTCCCTTCTACAGCTTTTGCCAAATTAATACTGTCAACTACTATAGCATTGATACAAAAATTCGCCTTTTTTAAATTGAAAATTCTTTCTTTTCCGAAAATAGAGGAATGAAGGAAGTCAAAATTATTTATGACTTAAGATTTGATTTTATCAAGACCTAATATAGCGAATCACCGGGAGGAATGGTAATAATAAAAGATTTTAAACAAGCATAAAACACCAAAAAATTTTCATCAAAGACGAAATGCAAAAATAAAAAAAAATCGCTACCAAAAATCAGTATTAGACACATAAATTATTTTAAACACGAAAAGAAGAATATCTCGTCAATTTATGAGAAATTAAATCAATACAATCCATAAAGAAAATCCACATATTTTTGGTTGATAGTTTTATTTAATTAGGAAGTCTACTGTAATATTTTTCGCTCAGAATTCATCCAGTTTTGTCGAAAATTTGACTGGTCAATTTCTGATTGAACTATTTCCTCGGAAATTCTTCTTTTTTTTCGTTGATAATAAATTTTCCCAACTCAAAATAAAACTAATCCCTTTTTGACTTAATATTGATCGTTCTTGGTTGTAAATTCAGCTCATAAATTTTTGATGAGGAATTAATATTTTTGGGGAATTTAAGTACTTGGTCGAAAGCTTGATTACTTTCTTTAACATTAATTTTATTGTTTGTGGATCGAATTACTTTTTTAAAAATTTGTTCTTCCTTTTCTTTGAAAATTAATTTTTTTCAACTGAAAAATTTTCGATTTTTTTTTCGTTGAAAATTGATTGTTTTTAGTTTCAAATTCACCTATTTGATTGAAAATGTATGTAAAAAAATTACCATCTTGACCGAAGATCTATCTCTTTGGTTGAAATTCTAACTATTTGGTGAATTTTGTTGTTGTGTTTGAAAGTCAATTTTTGGGATTAAAATTTTAACTACACAACTTTTGATTATAACTTTTTTTTATAGAATTTGCTTTCTCGGTTTAAAAATGTAACAATTTAGTTACAAAATTTTTCTCTTCTGACTAGAAAATCTTGCCTTTTAAAAATTCATCTCTTTTGGTAGAAATTATATATCTTTTAGTAAAACGGGCAACTTTTTGTTTGAAAAATAATCTATTCTGGTTAAGGATTCAACTAATTTTTCAAAAGTTCGTCTTCTTTGGTTGAGTTCAACAGTATTTATTGAAATTTAAAACTTTTTAAAAAGAAAATATCAAATATTGAATTTTGTACAAACAGAATTTCTTAACTGCATATTTAACTCATTTATTTTTGGTTCAAAATTGAGCGTTCTTAGATGTGAACTCAACTATTAAATCTTTTATTCAGGAATCATTTTTTGGCTGATAATTCAAATATTTAGTAGAAAGCATAACTAATGTATTTTATTGTAAGTTCGTCTATTTATTTGTACAAAATTTATACTTTTCATTGAATATCCATCTCTGCTGTTGAAAATTCGATTTTTCTTTGGTTGAAAATAAATTTTCTGAAATATAAATTTTGCTCTGGCATTTTTTGTCGAAAATTGATTATTTTTAGTTAAGAATTCAACTATTTGGTGGTAAATTAATTTTTTAATTGAAAATTCATATTTTCTGGTTGAAAATCATATTATTTTGGTACAAAGTGGAACTATTTGGTTGAAAGGTTCAAGTTCACTCTACTTCATGTATTTGGAATTAAGTCTTTTATAGTTTGACGCCCTTCAATTTATTAAGAAATATAAATTATACCCCAGTAATGCTACTACTAAATCATGGACTAGAAAATGCCCTGTGAAGAGAGTATTGTTTTAGGATATAAATCTTTTGTAGACTTAAGAAAACGTCGAAGGAAATGAGACTCGGATTTTATGGTTGTTTTTATTACTGGAAAATCCTTTCAGAGCACGACTTGTCTGAACTCTTCTGGTCCCTCGTCTTATAAAAGGACTTTTTTGGGATGAAAATTCTGTACTGATTTTCAAATTGCCTGATAAAAGTTAGTTAGGATATTTGAATTTTTTTACTCTTTTGTTCAACGAGAGAGAATTTTTTTTTTCATTAAATAATTACGATTTAGTTGCTATAGAAGCAACACATTTTTTTCTCTCAAAAAAAACTGGGTTCGTTCAACAAACTTGTTGTTGAGACAACAAAAATAAGGTTCCTTAAAGGAAACTTTCATTGAAGTAACACAAATTTGTTAACTCAAACATATTTTTATTAATTTGAGGGAATCTGTATTATCACCAGAAGTATTATTATCAAAGTTTAGTGTAGATATCATTTTACAATCCGTGAAAACAGAAATTAGCACTATCGATAAAGTTAACTCTTCAAATATCACAAAAGGTTTTTGGAAGCTCTGTAGTTCGCTTCCCAGTGGATCGAAGTGAGTAGATCATTTATCAGAAAAAATTGAATTCTCAAATTAAAAAAAAAATATTTTGCATCTAGTCCGAAATAATGTTATGTATTTTCTGTTATTTGAAGAGTTTGCTTGATCGATAGTGTTGATCTCTGTTCTCACGGTTTGTGAAATGATATCTACACTCATCGATGGTAACTACCTCTGATGATAATACAGATTCCCCTAAATTATTCCTATCACATATGCAACACCTGACTTAAGATAGTATGTATTTCTGAAAAAAGATTCTTCTGCCGATCTCTCTACTAGGTCAATTTCAAAAGCATCCGACCGGCAATTGGAAGTTCTGTGGTTCGATTCCTAGTGGAGCAAAGTGATTAGATCTTGTTTCAGAACAAATATAATTTAATTAGATGATCAAGCGGTTAATGAGACAAAAAACTATTTTTATCAGTGGAAACTAATCGTAACCTAAATTATACGCTCTGTAAATTAAAAAAGGCAATTGTCCATTCTCAATAAGTAAATGGTGTAAAATCAGAGTGAATCGTGAAAACAGAGGTTTGTGTGAGTAAACAGATTGCATCGGGCTTGCAAATCGTGCTTAGTGACCTATCAGATGTAGTAAGATTCGCCTGATGAACGTTCGTGGTGCGTGAAACTGGCAAATCGATCATTAAACGTCCAAGCTGTTAAATTAATCTACTCAGCCGTTAATAAAGTGGTCATTCTACTCCCCTATCTGGCTGACACATACAAAATAGATTCTAGCAAATACCCGCGGGTGTATGTGAATAAGAACATTCACGCCCGCTCAAACTTGTACGTAACTTCTCCAAAGTGAACTTACCGGGTGTAAAGAAACGCTTTTTACCATTAACAGTCCTTGTGTACTTCCTAAATTATCCTTTCCTAAATTCAATGAAATAGCTAGAAATTGGTGTGGGAGGAAGGAAAAAAAACGGCGACATTGAAGTTTGCCAAAGGTTATGAATTAAACATTTTTTTTGAGTTTAAACAATTATTAAACAATTCAATTATTTTTTATACAAACTTTTTCAAACATTAACGCATTTGTTGATAAACGTACATTTGCATCCCTGTTGGTTTTTTGATCCGAGGCTTATTTCACTTTTAATTAATTAAAAGAGTTTTTAATCCATATCTTTGGAAAACTTTAGTGTTGTAAAAAATCTTGTAATCCGCTGGACCGTTTGGTTATGCGATTTATAATCCAGGTTAATCCAAATAATCCAGATACCAGATTTGGTAGCCCAATTATAATCTAGAGTAATCCAATTGTAATCTAATAATCAAAGTAATCCACTCGGAATATAATAATCCAAGTAATCCACTTGAAAATATAGGTAATACACTTGTAAGCCCGATTAATCTACTTGGAATGTGGAATAATCCAAATAGTTTAGTAAAAACCTAAGTAATCCACTTATAATTCAATCAATTTCTACCGCGCAGAAATCCCTATGTAAGTCTTGTTAATCGAGCATAATACTAGGTAGTCTAATTTATATCCAGAGAAATCTATGTAATCCTGAGTAAAAAAATTGAAACACAGGTAATCCACTTGTAATCCGAATAATGCACTAGTTATCTGGGATAATTCCCGTGTAGCCCGGAATAATCCACTAGTAATTCCAGGTAATCCAATTTTAATTCTAAGTAATTGGGTATAACTGTAATTAATCCACTTATAGATCTAGATAATCCAATATGATCCACTCGTCATCTTAGACAATCACTTATAATTCCAGTCAATACATTTGCAATCCTAAATAATCCACCTGAAATCTAATGTAATCCTGAGCGGTTAAATTGCCATTCGCCGTGATCCACTTGTAATCTATAGAAATCCGAGTAATCCAGTATGATTATAGGTGATTCATTTGTTATCAGAAGTAATTTGTTTGTATTTCCATGGAGCCAAATAGTTATTTCATTTACTTCACTTGTAATACAAAGTAATCTACTTGTAATCTGGAGAAATCTAGTATATTTCTATATATTAAACTTGTAATCATATCTAATCCACTTGTAAATCTGGCTAATTTATTTATGATGCGAGGTAATCTACTCGTCAACTTTAAAGAAGCCAATTTTAATCCAAGTTTATCGAATTGTAAATCGGATAATTCACTTGTAATGAGGCATAATTTATTTATAATCTGCAGTACAACAAGTAATTGAGTCTAATGGTTGGTAGGATATTTGTAATCCAAGTAACTTAGTATTATTTCTATAGATTCCGCTTGTAATCCCAGGTAATACTTTTTTAATCCGTCTTATCAAAGTTAATCGACATTTAATCATTGCTGATTACCTGATAATCGGAAATAATTATCGTATAATCTCATGTAATCTGAATTAATCCACTTGTAATCTGGAATAATACACGGTAATGCAGCATAACTCCAGGTAAACCAGTTGAAAGCTGTAGTAATCCATTTCTTATGAGAAATAATCCGCTAAAAATCTTAGGTAATAGACTTATCACAGATAATCCGTAAGTGTTCCAAGATTATCCCTTTGTAATCCTAAGCAGTTCACTTTCAATGTGGAATAATTCGATTATAATCTGGAGTAATCCGAAGGATTCCAGAATAATGCTGGATAATCCACTTGTAACCTTTAGAACTCTACTATTAATCCCATGCAATACATTTTTAATCATAGATAATCTACTTGTACTCCCATGTAATCGACTTGTAATATGCTGTAGTCCATTCGTACTATATTGTATTCCAAGTGACCCTGTAATCCTCTTGTAATCCCATTATTCCATATTTAATTTGGATTCATACATAAATAATCAAAAGTAATTTTTGTGTAATCCTAAGTGATTCAGTAGTAATATGGAGTAATCCGATAGTAATCTGTAGTAATCTGCGGGATTCCAGGATGATACTGTATAACCCACTTGGAATATTAGGTCATATATTACTTGTAATCTCAGATGTTCCAATTGTAATTCTTATAGTTTAAGTAATCCACATGTGATTTGCAGTAATACACTTGTAGAATGGAGTAATTTACGTCATCTAGTAGAATTTATGGCAATTAACATGAAGTCTGTAGTAATCCATTCTTAATTAGGAGTAATCCGTTTTTTATCGCGGCTAATCGACTTGCAGTCACTGGTAATTAACAGGTAATCAAAAATAATTCTCTTGTAACTCCAAGTAATCCTAAGTAATTACCAGCAATCAAAGTTGCACTGAGAAAAATGTGTGGACAACCGAACAGAAGTTTGGTTTGTTCCAAGCAAATTTTTTGGTTGCTATAGAGGGGTCAGTCACAAAATACGTGATACTTACGTGAAAAAAGTATCATGCAGGGCAGGAGGGGGGGGGTGTTCAGAAGTTCCTAAAAAATGTATCACGTATTTTGTGAATGGCTCCAGCAGCTATAAAATCATTTTGTTGAGCCGACCAAATTATTTTGTTAGAGCGTGTGGTTGAACTGACCAAAAAGTTTGGTAGACTTAACAAAACTCTAATGTCGATTGATTAAACTTGTTTAGTTAAATTAACCAAATATTTGTTAGCTGAACACAATGATGATGACTTGACAAAAATATTGTAGATTTTACAAAATAGTTTTGTCGTAGCAATACAATTTTTTCAAGCAACAATTATTTTGTAACAGGAAAAATCCATTTTGTAAATAAAATATCAAATATTTTCTGTGAGAAAAAACTAGAAGGGCAAAATATATTGATTCAATAAGATGGGTTTTATTTGTAAATAATTTGTTTAATTAATCACAATTAATTTTCTGAATACTCAGTGCTTTTATGAAAGAGTAATTAATTAGGAGATTTCTCCTAAATAATTTTTAAATTTCTTTCAAGTATTTTTGTAGGATATGAGAGGTTAAATACAACGAATAGTAAAAGGTACGAATCATTTACCTGGTAATAGATCTTTAAGAGATCCTAGGTCCCATTAATATAAAATATGTTGGGTCGCAGGGTAAGTCATCCTAACGTTCTTTTCGAAACAAGCGCAACTCTTTTTTCAACTTTATGTTCTTTGATCGAACTACAAATAACTTTAACGATCAAAATGCTAAGAGGTGTTTTCGCTCGAATCCACCATATTAAAAAGGTGGTCATCTGCTCGTCAGGAGTCGAAAGAGAGCGCATGCGTGGCAGCATTTTTGGTACGCTCAACAAAACTCTCAACAAAAAGTGCTTAACAAACTTGTTTGTTTGAGTCAAATAAATTATTTTGTAACTCCAACTGCTTTTTTGGTAGTTGCAATTAAATTTTGGTAAGAACAATAAAAAATGTTCCATAAAATTATTTTATTGTAGGGACATTATTTTTTTCTCAGTGTGTGATATGATGTAATCAGGTTGTAATATGGAGTAATCTAAGGCAATCTAAGATATTCCTGGGTAATCCAATTGTAATCCGGGTTCAGCGAAGTAAAATGTAATTAAATAAATGAAGGATTTACAGGTCACTGATTCCCATTTAAAGAGGAAATGTTTCACGTGAGTCTATGATGATTTCAGATAGGGAACTCCATAAAATGAGAAATTTAGGTAAAAAATAGTCTGAAGGCAGAGAAAATGATAAATGAAGTAAAGGAAAAGTACGTCAGCCAAGAAGGAGAAACGTGACATTCAAATATGCAGGTTCCGAAAATTTATTTGTATCCTTTAGTGGTAAGCTAGAAAGCTCGTTAGGCCAGCTTTCCTAAGTGATATCATATACAACGAGATTTTATGGAAAGTGCATCGGGCTTCTGCATACATTTACCAGCGGGCTGAGTGCTCCTGTTGCCGAAATGACAATTACCGTCCATCTTCAAAAGAGGTATCGAGATGTTCCTTCCGCCGATATACTTCAAGGTCGCTTAGAAATTTTCCCCAAAGTGGAGTATGAAAAGTGGCCAAATAACCTTCTACGAGTATTGAGCAACACAAACTAAGAACATAACCATTTTTAATAATGCTCGCTTTACTTGTGAGCTTGCAAGCTTTACTATTTTACAATTTAGATGAATATCTTTACAAATAATAGAGATAATAATCAGTAGGTTCATATTTTTTAGGTAAACTGCATTTTCTCAGGGAGTCAAGAGAATAAAAAAAAGTTCTGAAGATTCATGGAAAATTTTTAAATGATTGGTTTGTAAAGAGTTTTGAGAAAAATTTGAAAAAACATCACAAAAAATTTTGAATTTTGAATTATTTCCTAAAATTTTCTAAAAGTTTGTAAAAGATTTTAAAGCAAACATTTGCAATTTTGTCAAATTTCATAATTTTAGAAAAAATTTGAGCAACTTTAAGAGATCTTCAGATGTTTTGAAACGATTCAAAAGTAAATAAAACTTGTAAAGATTTTGAAAGAATTTTGTACAGTTTCACGAAAAGAAAACACATTTTTTCAGGTTCCTGGGAAAAATTAAAATAATTTTTAATTCGAAAAATTAATTTAAAAAGATTATTTAAAAAGATTTCAAAAATTGGCAAAGAAGAATCTTAAAGATCTTAAGGCAATGTTTTAAATGTTGGTGAATAAATACAAAATACAGGAATAACTTTAATAATTTTTAGAGATTAAAAGTTTTAAAAGTTCTATTCATATTAAAAAAAGAGAAGAATTTTCCTTATATTCGTGTGAAAGTTTTAAATAATTCTTCATTTAAAAAAATAAACTTTAAGAGTTAAGTAAAAAAGGGTTTTAAACACATCGAACTAATTCCTAAAATTTCGAAAATGAGTGTGTCAAAACGAATGTTTAACTTAAAAAAATTTACCGAAATGTAGATATTTAAATATTTCAAAATTAAGCTTTAAGAGCTTTAAAATAATTTCGAAAGTTTTCAAGAGAATACAAAAATGGTTTAAAAATTTCTAGAAAACTTGAGAAGATTTTAAGATAATTTGTTTAAAATATTGAATTATATTTAAAAAGTTTGAGAAACATTCGAGTCAGCTAGAAATACTTTCAGGAACGTAGGGAGTTTAAAATAGATTAGAAATATTTTAAAACTAGGAAACATTTTCGAAAATTTATCAAGTATTTCTTAATTGCTTCCTAACTTCTAAAAGTACTAAACATTTCTTAAAAAGACACGAATTTTTCAAAATATTTGGTGAAATCCTATAAAATAAATGTTTTTAAATCTTCTACATTTTTTTTTCTTACATTTCTAAAATATTAAAAAATCTTTTTTTTTTCTAATTTTCTCAATAATCTTGTGAAAATTATATTCATATAAATTGAAAAATAAACTACTAATACTTATTTATTTGTTCTCAATTCTCAATAGTATATGATTTATCATATACCTTGTTTGGAATATATAAATATAATAATGATATTTTTTATTAGTAGAATCATATTGTGAAACGGCAATATTAAAAAAATTATTTCTTCATCACTATATTTAAAATTATCTGAATAGCCGAAAGTAATACAAAACAATAAAAAACTTAATAACAAAAATTAATAACCGAATTATAAGATAAATTAATTGTTAGAATTCCATAAATATTTCTCTTACTAAAATTTAAAATTGCATAAAATAATTTAAAAATTATGAATGAATGATTAATTAAATTGTTTGCCTTATTTATCATTTCATAAAAAACTCAAAAATTAATAATCAATTAACTATGTTGCTTAGTTCTAAATTTCAAAATTAAAATATTTGTGGGTATTTAATAATTCGTTTTATTACAATTAAAAATCTTGTCATTTGAAATTGGGGAAATTTTATAATTCGGTAATATTGTATATTTTCGGCATTTTTTTAAATTCATTTGTGTATTTGTTATTCCTTTTTGCATTATTTTATATAAGTTCTGAATATCCATGCAATTTTTGTTTTTGTTTGAATTAAGTGAATTATGCCGCCTTTTTCTATATTAAACGAAATAATAAGTAACTATATAAGTCTCATATATTACCTGACTCTCTGCTATAAAGAAAAAATGATTTTAAAGGGTTTTACATATTTTTACATTGGGAAGTACAGTGGAAGCACCCCCCTGGATTCAACCGATGCTAACAGAATGGACCAATCAAAACAAAAGTTTCATAATCTTAAACTTTTAGTTATCAATAAGCGATCAAATGAAAACATTGATATCCAACTTTGAAGAAAAAACATCGATGACAAAAACATCGAACTCGAAAGCGAAATATCGATGTTTCGATGTTTTCCGATGTCGATGTCTCATCACTAGTTAAAATTATTTTTGTTTATTAATCATCTCAAATTAAAGAGAAACGCAAGACGAATAAATTTGAAAAAATTGATATTTTTTGAAACACCCTAATTTTTGTTAATACTTCTGGGGTACTTAAAATTCTGGCTTTAACGTTATAATCTTAATGCTCTATAAAAGATTCATAATAGAATACTAGAGCTTCTGACCTTAAAATTTATTAACGGTTAACCCTATCATTAATATATATTACATTGAAATAGTTTCGGTAACAGCGTCTTGGCCTGATTGAGTCTAAAATATTAAAAGCAATTAAACTTGTTAGACGTGAATTTCATATTCAAAGCATCAATACTGTGTATTATAGTTAAGGATTAAGATTGAAATCTTCATAGGATATAATAATTGTCTAGAAAATATAATTATTCGCAAAAATAAAAAACTGGTTTGACACTGGATAGATCTGACTTCCTTCTTCCTAACTAAAAAATCCAGTGGATTTTATCCGGAATTATCCGCACTATTAGACTCAACCTTGAAATTTAGTAGCTGAATTAGCTAACAAAAATTAGCTTACCACTTGTACATAAATTATTTTTGCCAGACCTTATTTAGAGTTCAACCAAACTTTTTGGAAAAAATATGATTTTTTAAAAAAAGATTTTTATTTTGCAGTAACCCAGATCCTTTGTTCTTAATTTGTCTTGGAGCACGCGGTGTTGCATTTTTATGTCATTGGAAGACGCTTCGAAGAACGGATCATACGCTAGGGATGAAATTTGTTTGTCTTGCTTTACGACTGGGCCAGACTGCATCACGCGTCTTATTGGATTCTGTTATAACCAATACACCCAAACTCGATGCGCGTATAAAGAAAGGTACAACCATTTGCTCACTATGTATAGTATTATAGTGAAAAATTACCAAATAGAAGTTTGTAACAATTAAAAAAAAATTTATAACAAATTAGTAGAGAAATACTAACTAAAGTATAAGAAATCCTTTGCCAAGTGGTTCAGTAAGAATGTCTTTTAATGATTAGTAGTTTTGCACTCACTCATGTTCAATTTCTACTAATTCATTCGATGACCAAATGATACATAAATAAATTATTAAAAATTAAAGATCTTCTGATTGAATTAGTGCAATTGGTAAAAAATTTCCATGCATTCGTATAAAACTGCAATATTATTTTGATATAGTAAAAGTAAAAAAAAGATGCTGAATGTTATGACTGAATAAATGCAAACATAAACGCTTCTTTATAAGCTGTACTGTGAAAAGTTAATTTAAGTTAAGCCTTAAAAACGATTAAGATTGTAATAATTTTTATTGAGTATAAAGATTTAGGCTGTATTTAAACATGATAAGTTCAATTTTTCAAATAACGGTACCTGTTCGATTTGTTCCTCTCAGTGACATAAATTCTCTGGCATTTTTTTTAATTAAAAAAAGTCTTACACGTACAGGAAAATTGTTTAAACTTTGGAAATATCAAAATTGTTAAATTTATTTTATAGTTGAAACATATATTTCTAGCCGTTTTTAGAATAACTCACTATCAAATTTATTTTACAGAGAAATTTATTTTTGCTTTTAATTTTGAGGAATTTAGTTATTTTTCATGATTTTTTTAACTTAGAATTTTATGTTGTCACCTGCAAAGTAAAATAATATACATGCCAAATTTCCTACAGTTTTTAAACCTATAGAATAATTTAGAATTGGCTTTTAATTCGATTTTGAGTTTTGCCACTTTATTTATATTTTAATGCACATGCTTTCTTCTAGAGGAAGCATTTATGATTTTTTAAATAACAGACAAACTAAAATTTTCATTTAAATCAATTTAAAAATATAAATGTACAAAAACTAGAAAATTGCAAAGTAAGACAACATTTTTTGAAATACAATGACAAATCAGACAAATCTAATTTTGTATATATAATAGTAATTTTTCGAGCTGGTAAAGGGATGGGGGAAATTCTGTCGCACCTAATCCATTTCCTACATTTATTATAAGTTAATTTGAGTTAAGATTAAGTTTTCAATTTGAAAAACTAATAACTTAATTAAAATTTTTTTAAATTAATACTATTACAATCTCTGCCAGTCTCTCATAATTATTTCATTTGAAAATTAAAACACAAGTTTCAAATATTAGGAATAAGCATAACTTCCTTTCCTTCAATGTTAAGGAAAAAATTTGACTAAAAAAACCGTTTGTTCAAATATTATGCATTAACATAGCTTATTTACTATTCAATAAAACGTATCAATATTATAAGTTAATCGATTCATCTCGAATCAATAAACCTTATATATTCTCGCATCAACTTTAAATCATGAGATTGAGAAAATTTTTAAATATAAAAGTCGATTTTTAATACAATATAAATGACCCTAACTTCCCTACTCTTTCATAAAATGTACTAATATTATATGTCAATCGATTTGTCTCGAGTCAGGAATCTTTTTCATCCTTACATTAACTAGTGGATACATACATCCTACCAGTTGGACTCTACAACCGCTAGGGGTTGCGGAATATTACTGTGACTGTAGATATATCAACTAGAGGTCTTTAGAGTTGTGTGTGGTACTTATTTTTCATTACAATTTTTTTACAATTTTGTTGTAATATTACTGTGTAGATAGATTATATTAACTAGAGTCCTGAAAAGTTGTATAGGCTCATTATTTTTATTTAAAATTGTTTTAGCTGTTTTAGATGAAGACAGCTGAGACTATGTTCGGTAAATTTGATACATGTAGTTCTAAGGGTTGAGCAATATTACTATGATGTGGGTATATCAAACAGAGACTTGGAGAGTTGTGTTTGGTAATTATTTTCAATTAAAATTTTTTTCGGCGATTTTAGTTGAAGACAGCGAAGACTTGATTTTAAAAATGTTATAGGGATAGTTCGTAGGGGGTTTGGAATATTACTGTAAGTGTGGGTATATCTACTAAACACTTGGAAAGCAGCATGTGGTAATCATGATTATTTTTAAATTATTTTGACGTTTTTAATTGACGAAAGGTGAGACTTGATTCATTAAATGTGATAGGGGTAGTTCCTAGGGATCGCCGTAAATTGCTGTGGAGATAGATATATTAACTGGAGTCTTTGAAAATTGCATGGGGTCATTCCTTCTATTTAAATATTTCGTGGTTTTAGTTAAAGGCAGTTGAGACTGGATACTTTAAATTTGATTGCAGTAGTTTCTAGGGGTAGTGAAATATTTCTGTGAGGGTGGATATAAGGGTAGTTGCTAAGTGTTGCGGTATATTAATGTGAAGGTGGGTATATCAAATAGAAACTGAAAGAGTTGTGTTTGGCCATCATTTTTATTTTCAAATTTTTTTTTTGCGATTTTATTTGAAGGCAGCTGAGACTCGGTTCGTGATGTGCTTGCATTCATTTTGAATGCATATTTGATTTTCAGAGTAGCTCTGAAAAGATAGGGATTGTTTTTTCAAAATCAATTTTTGCAGTTTTTGAGAGCCCAAAAAAAGCCCAATATTCTGGCGCAGTTGATTTGTTTAATTCTTTCAATTTTATGTAGTGGAGGTAATAGCGATTAGCACCTCCACCCAGAATTTTATTTTTTGAGAAAACTAAAAGAGTCTAAAAATCGACATCGGTGCCAAAAATAGACAAAAAAGCCCAAAATCATAACATAAAGAAACTATTCAAATTCCGTTGTAGTAGTGGTAGCGGAACGCACCTTTAACTTCACACATATTTTCTTGCTATTTAAACTCAGGACCAATATTGACTAAATGTTTTATATTCAAATTAATTAACTAAAAAAAATTGCTTAACCTCTTGAAATTTTCAGTGACAGTAGACAGTGACAGTGACAGTAAATTTAGAAACGGTTTCTGCATAAAGCTTCACTGACGCGTCTCTGAAAAAACCTACGTAAATTTCTAACAAAATAGTATTGATATACTTATTTCTACTATTACCAACATTTGATTTTCCTAACAATTGATTCTAAACAAATAATATCTCCAGAAATTATTTTATTCCCAAAAGAATTAATTCACTGAGGAACAGGCCATAAATTCACCAAGATTCCTATTCTGGTCGAGCAGGTGTCTCCGCCTTCGCGGATATAGCGGAATGACAATAATCGGCGGGAAAAGTACAGAAGAAGTCTAGAGGCTAAGAGGAAAATAGGAAATGTAGTGCGCATGACGAATAGCAAGCAGACTCTCTGGGGAATGTGCACCAGGTGCCGGGTTTACCCCTAGCTTAGATGTCTTATGTTGCGTCTTATGCTGCGTTATACAGGAAGGTGGTAACCACCGCACCAGTCCGTTCTTTTAAGGTTACAGAGGGTTAGGAAGAGTTCAGAAGAAGAGGAGGCAGAAAGTCTAGACGGATGAGAAGGCTGCTACGTGATCCGGAAAGTCATTCTTCTTCATAGGATCTTCGGAAAATGATTCTCCAGAATTGGATAACGTGCACGGGAAGCCAGCTTTAATTCATAGATAGTTGCGTTGACATTTTGATATTTTGGGAGAAAAATGATAAGAAGAATTAGTAAATGTGATATTTGTAAAGTAAATTTAAATTATATGAGTATTTGTTTATAAAAACAAGTCCTTTCTGCGTAGCGTGGTACTGAAAAGGCTTTAAACTCAGAAAAATGTCTGAATCAAACATTTGTTTAAAATCTGTTTATCCGGTTTCATAAAAATATTTACTTGATTTAATGAAAAAATACAATACAAAGCAGTACTACAAAGTGCCACTTTCCGCGCGAAAGTGCTGCTAGCTGTTCCTGAGTAATTAACCTAAAATCTAATTTAATTGATCCTGTGATTGATTTGATGGCATTGGACTTTTTTCGCTGTTGTACTATTCTAAAGGTTTTATTTTACTGTAAAATCTTAAATTAATTGAAAAATGGACGTGATATCTCTAGTTTAGATATAATTGAAGATTTCGGATCTGAGTGTCTTTTTAATTCTAACCTCCTTTCTTTATAAAGATGATTTAGAAAATCGACATTTGAAATTCAATTCAAATTTAATTCAAAAATGAGAAGCACAGAGTTAGAAATTAACCAGGATTAGGAATTCGGATTGAATAAGTGTTTCTGCTTTTACATATACAACGATTAGTGTTATGATAAAAATAAACATATTATCGAGCTTATACATTCTTTTTATAAAGAATGCTCAATTTTGAGGTTAAGTGTGAAAAAAGAATTTACTTCATTTGAACAAAATCTATTATTAATTTAAAAAATATATATTCAATGTGAACAAGAACTTTAATGAATTTACACAAGAGATTTTTTTGCATGAACAAAAAATTTATTTGTAAATTAGGTATTGGGAATGGTGGTCTACCATTTCACCACTTGGTGCAGAAAACTTGAAGTAGAAAGAGTAAGTACAATTATAAAGATGCATTTTTTATCTATGTAGCGACAAATTTTATTCAAATTATTTAAAGAATAAGATTAATAGACGGATGGAATTTAAATACGCTATTATAACCTCATTTTCAGATAAAATTTTCAAATAGTAAATAATTAATGTATAAATTACTATAAATTTACTTCAAGTTCATTTCTTTAAATTAGGTATATTAATTTGATAGTTTAAAAAAAATCACAATTAGTAGTACAATAATCATTTTGTTTAGCAAAATATTTCTAATTATAATTATCGTTATATATGTAAAAGCAAGATCATCCGAATAAACACAAAAAAAATCGGAATATTTATTTTTGGTTAATTTGTAATTGTGCTTCTTATTTCTAAACTAAAAAATCATAAATTAAACTAATTAGAAATTAACCAGAGCTAGACATTTAAATTGATTGTATATAAGTCTTTCTGCTTTTATAAGTATATATCAATAATTATAAGAGTTAAACAATATAATCGATTTCATCAATTATCTTTATAAAGAAAAGAGAAAGGTGGTTAGACTTGAAAAAGGCTTATTCAATTGCGAAATCTTCAATTATATCGAAGGTGATGCCCCAAAATTCAAGAAGTTCCAACACCAGAGGTATTGCGTCCATTTTTCAATTAATTTTTAGTATTCCAGTAAACCAGAATCTTTAGAATCACGTAATATCGACAAAATAATAATGCCATTAAATCAAAGGAGTAATTAATTTAAATTTTAGGGTAGTACCGCTAGGAACCCTACCCGCAGCGCCTTAGTACGCCTAGCGGCATTTTTTAGCACTGATTTTCATTGTGTTTTTTGTTCGAATCAAATAAATATTTTCAGGAATTCAAATAAACAGATTTTAAACAGATGCATTGTTTAATAGAAGTCAATTTATTTTTAAATGAAACAAATTGTAATAAACAAATAATTTGTTTCAATCAATGAGGCAAATACTTTCTATTCCTTAAAATTCAATAACCTTTTTTTTTTAATTAACGCAAACAATTTCTTTCATTCAGTTATATTAATTCAAACAAATAATTTTTTGATTGTAGGAAATCGAAAAATCGATAAAAAACATGTTTAATTTATCAACTGTAAATATAAATAAATTATTTTAAAAGGAAATCTATACTTTAGGTATTAAAAGGGAATAATTTTTTTTTCTTGACGAAATAATTCAAAATCCGTGCTAAATTAGGAATTTCAAAATTTTAACATTAATCTTTAAGCGCTGGAATGGATCCCAGGGATTTAGACGCTTTTTTCAGCAGAGTGTTTGTTTCCAAAAAGTTTTCTGATTTTTTGAAAATTTTTAATATACGAAATTAATAATATTATGTTTATCAATATCATATTCATAAGTAAACAATTTGAAACTGAGGTATCAGGTTATGTTGTTCTCATGTATACTCTCTACGTCCTACGATACCTATGATTGAACACAGCGCCCCACTGTGGGGACTAGTCGAACCTGATTAGCCAATCAAGTCTTTTTTCTTTTTAATCCGGGAGGACAGAAAGCCAAATCGCATTGGTGAAAGGCTTTAAAAAAATAAAAACATTTTCGTAAGCCATCCACGAAAATTGAAAATGTTTTTTTCATTTTGGAACATTATTTTAAAAGAACGTTTAAAATGATTCTAAAAGATTTACAAAATTGTTAAAAAAGAATCTGGAAGATTACAATTTTTTTTTAATTTGCAGCATTTTCTAAAATTTTAGAGGAAATTCTAGTAATTTGAAAAGATATTTAGAAGTTTTAAAAAATTTAAAAAATAATTTTAAAGTCTAATAAATTTCAAACAACTTTTAGATTTTTCAAGATTTTGATATAAAATTTAAAAGTTTTTCAAGGAGGTTTAAATAGTTCAGATGATAATAATTTAACTTCTAATTTAAGAAGTATTCAGTAAAGAAAAAATTAATTTTTTAATTTTCAATGTTTCTAGATTAAAATTGTTTTAAATAATAGAATTTTGAAAATGTTAAAGTTCATTGATTCTTTAATTTAGAGCATTTACAATTTTAACGTGGGTTTATATTTTTAGAATTGAATCTGTATTTCTGAACTTATTAATTTTTCAAAGTTAAACATTCTAAATTTTGCAGTTTATCAGCATTTCAATTAAAATTGTTCAATTGAAAAGAGTTAGAACCTTCCATTTTTACGTGTAAATTTTGAAGAAATTGACCAAATTTTTAAATTAAAAAAGTGTTACGCTTTAAATTCAAAAGCATAAAATTCAAAAGTTAAATTTTGAATTCTATAATTTATAGTTTATTCTTTATTACCACTAAAGGAAAAATTTGTAGCTTTAGAATATAATTTTTAAATTTTATTGATCCAAAAGAATCTAGCAGGAGCTTGAAACCTTTCAAAATTTCGTCTTATAAGAAATTGTTTTTTTCTTACTAAATGGGAGCAGAAAAGTATTTTAATGATTTAAATAAATCGCGTAGCACATTTAAAAAAAGTTGAGTCCTCTCTTTACGGAACGTTTTTTCCAGGCCAGCTTTTCCCTATGTTTCTCCCATTCTTGTAACTCCAGCGATACTCTGTCCCGCCCCTATAACGTTATTTTTTATGTAATATGGTAAATAATGCATGTGTCCGTTAGAAAAAATAAGAAATTGAGAATCCCCTGAATAACTAAGTACAATATGTTGTCTTATCATTTTAATTGAAATAAATATTAAAATTAAAAGATAAGTTGTAAATAAACTTTTTTAGTAGAAAATTAACTATTTTAGTAGCAAATTGATTCTTTAGTTAAAAATTTAGCTGTATTGTTAATTTTGTTGTTGAAAATTAAACTATTTAATTCATAATTTAGTTTTAATTGACTGAAAATTAATTTTTCATTTAAAAACTTAAATATCCCTTTTTAGTTAAAAATTAAACTATTTTGTTTGAAAATGTATACATTTTTATTAAAATTAATCTTTTTTGGTTTGAAATTATTCGAGTTGCTTTTGAAAATTCCTCCTTCTGGTTGTAAATTACACTATTATGGTAAAACTTAGAATATTTTGTTAAAAATTTGTTTCTTTGTAGGTTAGAAATTAGTTTCATTAGGTAAAAATTTAAATATTACAATTTTTATTGCAAATTTATATTTTCTAAGACTTCATTTTATTGGATGAAAATTTAAGTATTTTATCGAAAATTCAAGTATTAAATTTATAATGGAGAATTCATCTTATTTGTTTTCGGAATTTAAACCACTTGGTTGAAAGTTGAATTAAATGATTAAAAATTTATTTTATTGGTTGAAACTTTAACTATTTTGTTGAAAAAATAGCTACTTTTTTGGTTGAAAATTTATTGTTCAATTTATAATTTAACTAGTCCAGATGAACATTCATGATTTTAATTGAAAATACTCCCTCTTGGTTCAAAATTCACTGAAATTTAATTTAATTTAGAGTAATCCAACGTAATCCATGATAATCGTACGTAATCCAGAGTATTTCGGTGTAGAGAGGCAATCCACCATGAATACCCCATATGAACCCCTTCAGTGGGAAATCAGAGAGAATTTCCAAACTCTCCTGCTTTGTTCCACTTTCAAACAGCTCCTCACTCCCAAACAGGCCTTGTTTCCGTTTCACCAAGTGTCCGACTTATGCCTCTCTCAGTACAATGAAATTGTCATTGAAAAGCAGGTCTCTCGATCGAAGCTTCCCGAGCGATTGAATCGAGGCCATATTAAGAATCTCACGTTACACCTGCATTTTCCACCTGTCCGAAGTTGGGCGTCGCTCCGTCGAACTCCACCTACAACCCTCCTCGCGACGCCAGGCGTCCAATGACGTCACAGCATCTACCCTTTTACTATTGGTTCCCCGCCGTATCGACTCACCAGTATTCTCTCTATTTTATTATTTTACTTGTTAGCCACCTACGCGTGGTTGCTCGCGCTTTCCTCGTTCTTGCGGCTCGCCGAACGTCTCGCCGGAAGCTTCAAACTTACACATTTAAGGTAGTGTTGCGTCAAAAATCAGGTCTTTGACAAACCAGTTTTCTATGACTTTCTAAATTGCAAGAATGCCAGTTATGCATTTGCAAAGAAGGAACATTACATTCTTTCAAGTCTATGTTTCTTTCTTGCGAAGAATCTTATTTTCAGAAAAACAAAGAGCCTGCAGAAATGTCTGTTGATTAATCAAGAATGGTCTTCAAACGTTCATCAATAGATTAATCGATGCATCTCGAAGACGCGAACAATTACATCAAATGCAGGACTGTTATATTGTCAATACAAAAAAGTAGCTATTTTTGAAGTTCTTTAGCAGCTGATGATTAAGCGAGAAGAGTCATAGAAAATTCGTCAATAGAACAATCGATGCGTCTCAAACACGCGAACAATTACATCCAATGCAGTACTATTCTCTTTACAATGTCCAAAGGTAAATTTTTTAATGCTTCTAAGTAGCTGTTTATTAATGAAGAATGGTCATCGAAAATTCGTTAATAGAACAATCGATGCGTCTTTAAGACGCAAACAATTACATCCAGTGCAGTACTGCTCAATTCCCAATTTCAAAAAGTATCTATTTTTTTAGTTTCTAAGTAGCTGTTAATTATTCAAGAATGCTTATAAAAAATTCGTCAATAGAGAAATCAACGCGTCTCTAAGACGCGAACAATTATATCAAATTCAGTACTGTTATATTCCCAAAATAATAAATAACTATTCTTGAAGTTGTTAAGCAGCTGTTGATTAATCAAGAATAGTCATCGTAAATTTGTCAATAGGAGAATTGATGCTTCGCAAAGACGCGAACAATTATATCGAATGCAGTATTGCTGTATTCCCAATATCAAAAGGTAACTTAATTAATCTTTTATGTAGCTGTTTATTAATCAAGAATCTTGTTCGAAAATTCGTCAATAGATCAATCGAAACATTTCGAAGACGTGAACAATCACATTGAATGCAGAACGGTTTTATTATAAATATTAAAAAGTCACTTTTTTCTTAACTTTCTAAGCAGTTGTTGATTAATTGAGAATGGGCATAAAAAATTGGTCAACAGAAAATTCGATTTGCTTCGAATACTCGAACAATTATATCAAATAAAGTATTCTACCCAATATCAAAAGGAAACTTTTTTGATCTTTCTGAGTGGCTGTTTATTAATCAAGAATGGTCATCGAATATTCGGCAATAGAAAATTCAATTTGCCTCTAAGACGCGAATAATGGCATCAAATGTACTATTGTTATGTTCACTATATCAAAAGGTAACTTTTTTGATCTTTCTGAATAGCTGTTAATTAATCAAGAATGGTCATCGAAAATTCTTCAGATGGACAATAGAACAATCGATGTGTCTTAAAGACGCGAACAATTACTTCCAATGCTGCACTGTTCTATTTCCAATGTTAAAAAGTAACTATTGTTGAAGTTTCTAAGTAGCTGCTGATTAATCAAGAAATGTAGTCGAAAATTCGTCAATAGATTCATCGATGCGTCTTGAAGATGCTACCAATTACATCAGATGCAGTGCTATTATACCCTAAATAAACAAAAAATCCTTTTAATAACGAGAAAATAATGTTGTCAAAATATTAAAAACGATAATGGTGGAAGATATGGTAGGTCGCAAAAGGTTCCTAATACGGGAAATCGATTCGTCTCCGAGACGCGAACAAACATATCAGATTCAGTACTTAATTACAGTATTCCTAATCTGAACAAAGTTTTTCTAATATAAAAACAATCTGCCAATTTTGTTGAAACTTTATAAATCGGTACTGGTAGTTTATAATATATATCAATCGATTTGTCTCAAGAACGCGCACAAATACGCTGGATATCGAATTGGTACATTTTGAATATAAAAGGCAATTTTCTCATACAAAGAAGGTTAAATTTGGTTGTTTTGAAACCTATAAACGCCCAAAAAGTTACTTCTAAATAGTCGATGCAGCAGAATAGTTAATCAGACCTATATATATATATATAGCAATAAACACCAATTTATTGCTGTTGTTGCCCGCCCACCCCCGAAAAGTAACATCGTTTAGGATTCTCGAAAAATCGGGAAAATAGGGCAATTTTTGACGAAAATAGTAGGATAATAGGGGAATTTATTATTAAAACTAAAATTTATGTAGATACCACATTAAATAAAATAAGCTACACTTGAAATCCCCAGGATTTAAAGTCAAAATATAATTGATTATCATCAAAATAGTTCAGTTAAAAAAAATATATATATTTGATCGAAAGAGATGAATTTTTAAACGGAAAGGATGAATTTCCGATACAAAAAATTAATTTTTCGCCAAATAACCATTACCAAATAAATATATGATATTAAAAAAAAGATGGATTTTCAACATAACAGTTGAACTCTGAACAAATAGTTACATTTTTAAGACAAAAATGCAAATTTTTAACTAAACAGTTGAACTTTAAATAAAAGAATATGAAGATATTAAAATAGTTGAATTCCCAATTTATAAAGATGCATTTTCAACAAAATAGTCGAGTTTACAGCAACGAAAATTAAAATTCAACCTAAAGCAGTATAATTTTTAAGCCAAGAAGATAAGTTATTTAGAAGGCAATTCAATTTTGAACCCGTAGAGTAGAATTTTTAACAAAAAAGTTTATTTTGACCGAAAAGGATTTCTATACCATAAAACATGAATTTTCAATTAGTTCAGTCAAACGAAAATAGACGAACTTCAAACCAAATAGCTAAATCTATAACAAAAGTAATACATTTTCAACAAACAAGGTTAATTTCTCATCCAAATGGCTGAATTAAAAAAAAAGATAATAAATCAGGGTATAATCTAAGCCTCATTTAGAACTGACCGAATCCCTATTATACGAAAACTAAAAAAAAAAAGGATTTGAAAATCCGATTTTTCTGTGCATGGTAGTGTTTGTAGTACATCCTTAGAACAAATTTTAGCCGTAATCAATCACTTAATCACTTTTTATGGCCGTTATGTGCTAAAATATCGTTTAAATTTGAACAACATCGTTGTGACTGCGCTTCGGTAGCAGTAGGTGGCGCCACGACCGCGTCAGTCTACAGTCTGACAAATCTTTTCTGCTACACATTCATTTCTCTCAGCGACTTATAAGTTGCAGTAATGCCGTGAAAACCGCAGATAGAAATTTAATGCATATCGACATGGAAAACTTGTACCTATACATTTATTTTAATATGCCAA
>NC_046658.1:99173587-99185005 GCF_010883055.1 Belonocnema kinseyi
TTTGTAAATTTTGTAATTAGTTAATAATAGATTGCATTAAGTATTTTCAATTCTTAAATTTTATGAAAAATAATAATAAAAGAAAAGAATATTGAAGTTGTCCTGATATATATGAGTATATAAATACAGATAAATAATGTAAGATATGATTGGGTTAATTTTTGAAAAATTCCTTGGTTCCTTGTCTTTGATTTTTAAGTAATTCTTGTCTTCCTGTGCGCGAATTTTTCTCTCTTTTCTCCCTCTATCAACTTTTGAAATGTATTTTTGCACTGCCCATAATCAAGTTTTAGAACTGACCATTTTTTTTTAGAACTGCCCTTTTGGTCAGAGCTGCCCGTTAGATTATACCCTGTAATAAATAATTAATTATTGAATACATAAAGGATACATTTCCAAAAAAAGAATAGGTTAATTTTTAGATAAAAATTAATTTTTAACAAAGTAGTTCAGTTTTTAACAAATCAGTTGATTTTTCTAAAAAAATATGAATTTTCAAAAAATGTTAAATTTTTAACCAAAAAATGAATTTTTCACCAAGGAGATTTATATTCTTCAAAACAAAACAAGTTAGCAACTGAATTGTTGAACTTTCAAGCCTACGAAACAAATTATTCACAAAATCATTCAATTTTTAATTCCAGATAAGTGCTTTTTCAACAAAAAATTAATTCTCTATAAAATAGTTGCATTTCCATAAAAATAGTTTAATTTTTGACCAAGTTTTTAAAATATCAAGCCAAAAATATGAATTTTATACTAAACAGTTCAATTGTGAACCCAACAATATGAAATTTTAACTAAAACGATAAAACTCACACAAAATTAATTGTTTTTAAATTAGCTCACTTTTGACTAAGTATTTGACTTTAAAAAAAAGGTGAATTATTAATGAAATCTGGAATAGTTCATATTTCAAATAAAGAGATTGCAATTTTAAATAAAAAGTCAGTGGAATTATATAAAAAAGATGTATTTTTAATAAAATATTTAAATCTTCAACCGAAAGAGGTTAATTTTAAATCAAACAGTTGCATTTTTAACCAAAGAGGATTAATTTCAAACCAAGTAGATTAATTTTCCACAAAAGAGATCAATTTCAAAGAAACGCATTTAATTAAATGAAGGAAATTTCAAGTTGAAAAGACACATGTTTTACCAAAATGATATAATTACATTTTGAGTTAAAACAATTGCCAAAAAAACAACGAATTTTCAATGAACTAGTTCTATTTTCAATTAAAGAGGTAAAACGTCATCTGAAATCATAAATCTTCAAAAAGATGAATCTTTAATAGAAATGCTTAAATTTAAAACCAAAAGTTGATTTTGTAATTTAGAATATGAATTTTCAAAATATGGAATAGTTAAATTTTCTCCCGGAGAGAAAACGTGTAATCGAACAATGAATTTTTCACAAAGTAGTTTAACTTTCAACCAAGTCGTTGAATTTTGGTTACAACGTAGAACTATTTAACAAAACAGTTTAATTTAAAATAAAAATAAAAGTTTCGACTAAATAGTTGAATTTTTGATTTAACGAGATGAATTTAAAAATAAAAAGGGGCAAAAGGGCCATTAGGGTGGTTTTTATTTATACTTAGTAGAATTTAAACAAATTATTTTATTGTTATCATTGATGAAGGAACTAATTCCATGTCAAAATTACGTTCATTTTGTAAATAACTTAAAAGGGATGATAAAACAAATTAAAAGTGTTTAAATAATAAAAAAGTCCGTAACAAATTACTGGGTATTCCTCAAATAACGACTAATGATTATTCTTGGAAAAAAACGTTAATAAACCTGAATATTCTGTAACATTCTGTAACATATCATTGTGTTAAAATATTAGATTCACAAGAATCTGACTTTTCCTATGTGAAATCAATAGCAAACTTCATTGTCTTTGCGCTTCCCTCCCTCATAAATAATATTTGAAAATTAGGGCCACATTAAGGGCCATCTTTGGTAAAATTCGCAAACTTTGATCAAATTTATCATCATGTTATATGAGTTCGTAACGTTACTTCAGCTGCCCCCTACCCCTACGACACTTCCCTTCCCCTAGTGGTAACTATAGTTTTTAGTGTGACCAGTTGGTAACGTAGTTTAGAGACAGCTCCTTATACCCCCTACTCCAGTCTGCCTTGTCCTTGTTTTAAAAGAACTGGTTTTAAAATGCACCTTCGCCCATCTTTCCTTCATCTTTAGTCCTTACCTATCCTTGCAGCCAACTTAACTCCCTTTCGCCCACCGACCCTTCTTTTCTACTACGACGATAGTCGCTACCACGACCCCTTCACTTCGAACCAGCCAGGATCTCTTTCGATGTCGATATACGATGGTAGGCGGTCTCGCTTCGACTTTGATCTCTTTCTCTTCTCTTTTCTTCCGGGTATTGCTCTTTGTCTCCAGTCTCCACTCGTCCACATCTTCCTCGTTCTCTCTTTCCTTCTGGTTCTCGACTACTTCCTAGTCTAGAGTGTCTAGACACTACTGGGCTGCGGACCTCTTTTATTCCTGGTTGTCATGCTTTCTGTTATTGAGAGCGCCGCCTTGCTTGCAAGAAGCCAAGAGAAAGGTTTGGCGTTTTTTCTATTATACATAAAGCCCGGTTCCTAGAGAACAGATTCGGAATGTCTTTTGGTTGTATCTGGATACATAGAGTTTCGGGTGGTATGAATGAGGAAGAGTGATTATTTTCAAGGAAAAACATGAAAAGAAGCGTCAAAATTTACATACGAATCGAAAAATTAAAGACCAATATCATTGACATACAAAATTTAGGCGTTGAATTTGTAATCAAATAGTTGAATTACAGTCCAAAAAGATTAATTTTTTAAAATACAGTTAAATTTTCCAAATGAAAGTTGATTTTCAAACCATGTAGATGAATGTTCAACCTAAAAATATGACTTTCACAAATAGTTGAATTAAAAAAATTAAACTTTCATCAAAATAGTTGAATCTTTTTACCAATAAGATGAATTTTTAACAAACGAAGATGAACTGTCAACCAAAAGAATTTCCTTTCTACCAAAAGAGGAATCTTCAACAAAATACATAAATTATTAAATGAATAGTTCAATTTTTAACTACAACTGATACATTTTCAACCAAAAATTGAATGGTTGAATTTCTAGGTGCAGAAACTTATTTATAAGAAAAATAAAGACGAATGATCAAACATCTGAATTCAATGAAGAAAGACGAATTTTTAACAACTACAGTCCAACTCCGATAACTTGCCATCAGATAAGTGCAAACTCCCCTTAGAACGTCATTACACGTACGACACGCACACTAATTTGGCTCTCCCACTACGTGTGGTATTTTGCTTATGATTTGTGCCCATAACTGACAATCTTCATTTTAAACCAGTGGTGAATTTTTTCCAAAATGATTAATCTTCATCAAAAAATTAATTTTTAAGAAAGGATATCAACGTTCAACAAAGTGTAGAATTTCAAACAGAACCCACCATACTATGAAAAGCTACCTATTCCTGGGACTCCACCCGAATAAAAATGTTTCGACTTGAGCCAGACTTAAATTTATGTCTTGGAGACAAGTTTTTATGCCTTGAAGACATACATTTATCTCTTGAGTCGTATGTTTATGACTCTAACACCTGCGGTTTATAATTTCGAGCGTATGCAATATACGTATACGTATAAATACGTATAAAATCAACTTATTTACGGATTGTTATTTGTATTATACTTGTTTGACGATGATACGGAAAATGTTGTTTGTTTTTACGTATTTCTAACGTCTTAGGAGTTCCTTCAAGAAAGTTACTATTTTAATTTTTTTGAAGAAAATTTTTAAGGGGTATACTCGTTCAGACCCACTGATTGTGAATTTTTAAATTAAAAATAACGAATTTAATAATTACAAATTTTTCATTAATTAATTTTAATCTCATTTATGACCCAAAAAAGGTTCGATAATCTCAGCCAAGACAAGGCTCGTCTTGAGTCAAGTAGACGTCGACTTAGCCAAGGCAAGGCTCGAATAAAGACAAGTAAACTCCGTTTTACCTGTCGTGGTCATAAAAGTAATACGAAGGCCTATGTCTCGACTCAGTTTTGAGACGCAGCCAGACACCGATGTCTTGGAGACGAACTAAAGACATAACCAAGTCGAACTCAAATCAAAGCATTTTTACTCGGGCATTTAATTCACGGGACACCTCCTATCTCTCGGGACCTCACCTCTCCGAAGTATCCCTCATTCCTAGAGACTCCTTGTTCCCTCAGGACCCTCTTGTCATTCGGGACTATGCTGGGATTCCACTATCCCACGTGATTCCTCGGGATCCCCATATATTATGAAACTTAACCCCTATTTGGCATAAGGGTTCCCTTTTATCATTTGGGACTCCTTTCTATCCCTTACTAACACAATTATCTCACGGGACCTGTAAAATGCCTTGCGATCCGACCTATCCCCTGTGATCCCCCTTATCTTACGATGTTAAGGGTTGTTCTTGACCACTGTTATTTGCCACAGGAGCAGAATGCTATTATCCGTTGCTAAAGTTCATATTAACCATTGCTAAGAAATTGTATTGATCATTGCAAGGGTTCTCATTGACCGATTTTAAGGGTTGTTATTAGTTTGATGCTAGTTCGATGTTAGAAGATGTTATTTATCGTTGCTGAAACTTGTTATATTCCGTTTCGAGGGAGTCGTATTGATCATTACTGAACGTCTTAATTGTTCGCTGCTAGGGGATTTTATTGTCTTTTACTAGAGGATGTTATCAGCTGTTATTAGATGTTATTGTCTGTTGCTAAATGTTATTTTTAGTCATTTCTAAGGGTTGCAATTGTCCCTGGCTAGAGGCTGTTATTTTATATTTCTGTATGATTTTATTAATGGATGCAAAGGGTTACAATTGACCATTGGTATATGATGTTCTTGACTGTTGCTGAACGATTTTAGGGAAACTCTCGAAAGAGTTCTATTGATCATTACTAAGCTGCCTTATTGTTCGTTGCTAGAAAATAAGATTGTCTATCCTGATGATATTATTGTTTCTTCTTAAGATTGGAATTGATCGGTGGCGGGGTATGTTATTAAACGTTTTTAAAGTTTATCCGTTTCTAGTAATATTGATAATTTCTAAGGGCCGTTATTGAACACTGCTAAAAGATGTTATTGGCCGTTGTTAAAAAATCTTATTATTGGCTGTTATTTCCCGTTTCTATGAAGTTGTATTAATCGTTTCTGAGGGTTTGCATTGTTCGTTGCTGGAATCGGTTTTTAGCTATTTGTAAGGGTTTTTATTGATACTTGCAAGGATATTTATTAATAGTTGTTTTTGGCCGCTGCTTAGTTTTATTACTCACCGTTTTCAGGGATGTTAGTTGCCGTTGCTAGATGCTGTTATTAACCGTTTCTGAGAAATTTTATTGACTGTTGCAAAGGATTCTTGTTCTCCGATACTGGGGACTTGCCTTGACCTTTGCTTAGAACTGTAGTTGCCCGTTGGTAGTAGAGGTTCTTTTATATTGATGCAGGATGTTGTTAGGGACTGTTTAGGGTTAAAATTTACCCTTGGTAGAGTATGTTATTGACAGCTGCCATAAGTTGTTAGGGTCCGCTTCGAGGGATTAGTATTAATCATTACTACGCGCCATTAATGTTTCTTTCTAGAGAATATTATTATCTGTTGATAGAGGAGATTATTAGCACTTCTGAGGGTTGCAATTGACTGTTGGCACCGAATTTTATTGAAAATTTTTAAATTTTGTTATTTGTTTCTAGTAGTATAAATACTTGCTAAGGGCGGTTATTGAACACTGCTAGGACATGTTACTCTTCGTTTTTAGGGGATTTTATTACTTGTTGGTAAGGGATTACATTGAATCTTAGTTGCGAGTCTTTTTGACTAAGGGTTTTTATTGTACGTTGCTAGAAGACGTTTTTAGCTATTTCTAAGGGATTTTATTCATATTTTCAAGAGTTGTTATTGATTGTTGCTAAGGGTGGTTAATACCCCTTATTTAATTTTGTTACTCACCGTTTCCAGATAATGTCAGTGGCTATTGCTAGATGATGTTATTGACCCTTACTGATAATTTTTATTCATCTTTGCTAAGAAATTTTGTTGTATGATACTAGGAAATTGTCCTGATTTTTGCTTAGAATTTTATTGTTCAATCATAGGAAAAGTTATTTTAAATTTCTGGAAAATGATATTATCGGCTGGTAATTCGCCATTCTTAGAAGGTATTATTGACCGTTGCTGAAGGTCGTCACTTTCCATTGCTGCGATGTTGTATTTATCGTTACTACGTGTTTTAATTTCACGTTTATAGGATAATTATGTTATTATCTACTGCTAACAGTAGTTATTGATCATTTCTAGGGAGTTGTTATAATCGTTGCTAAAGATCGTCGTATACCGTTGTTAATGTTTAACACCAAGCTGTTACCACAAGGTGTTATTCGGATTTTCTAGAGGGGTTTATTGAATAATAATAATAATAATTTATATTCAATGTTGCTAAGGGTTCTCAGTTTCTTGTTCTAGGGGATGTTATTTTTCGTTATAAGATGATGTTATTAGATGTTGATAAGGGTTGTAATTGATTGTTGTATTGGTAAAAGGTGTTACAAACCGTTTCTATGACTTTTAATTTTTCGTTGCTATGGAGTTGTATTTATTTTTCATAAGGGTTTTTATTGGCTATTGCTAGAAGATGTTATTAAATATGTATGAGGGCTTCAATTTATCTTAGCAATAGTTTCTATTGATCGTTCCTAAAGATTGTTTTTATCGTTGTTTATTTTTGTTACTAACCGTTTCTAGAGAATACTAATGGCCATTGCTAGATGGTGTTATTGATCGTTGCTGAGAATTTTTATTAATAGTTCCTGAGGATTGTTGTTGCCCAATACTAGGGAGTTGGCTACACCTTTTTTAGAACTATCATTGTCTATTGTTAGTAGATGTTATTTTTAATTTCTGGATGATGTTATTAGTGGCTTTTAAGGGTCATTTACCATTGCTAAGTGTTTTTATCGTCCATTTATAAAATATGTTATTAGCCACTCCTAAGAGTTGTTATCGATCATTGCTAGGGAGTTTTAACAATCGTTGTTAAAAATCATCACAAACCGTTGTTAAGGCTTGTTACTGAACCTTTGATACAGGATGTTACTCGCCGTTGCTAAAGGATATTCTTGACTATTGATACAGATTTTTATCGACTGTTACTAAGAATTCTCATTGTCCTGTTCTGGACTTTGGCCAGCTAACTAAATAACTTGGGCTAACTGTTGTATTAGTAGCAAATGCTTAAGACCGTACCTAATGGTTTTTATTAATGATTGTTAAGGGGGCTGAGAGAGGAGGTTACAGGGAGAGGCGGGAAATTCAAAAAACGTAATGATCAAGTAGAGACAATAGTTGAAAAAATTTGTTTTTCCCGCTACAGAATCTTAAGTCTCACGAGTTCAAAAGTCAAAGGTCTAAGGTCAAGTCGTTGTCTGCAGAGGGACGAAATGAGTATTCCACGTAGGGACCAGGGGTAAAAAGCACGTAGCTCCGTATATCGTTGAGCGAATACTCTGACAGTCGGGTTGAGGTCGAAAGGGATGAAGGTGATAGAAGAACTTGGATATATCCTGTAGGTAGGTACTACTCAGGTGTTACGACCGTCTATGTAGCTGCATGCGGTTTACACGTGTAACCGTATCGCGCATCTCCGAGACGTTGCAAATTTTATGCGGGGTGGAAAATGGCACTCGAGTAACTGCCAGTCGCGGATAAACTGGTAAATACTTTCCTAGGGAGTGAGGAGGGATCAATGGATACTATTTCTCGTAGAACTCGATTTCGATCATTTTCATCCGTGAACGTGTCTTTGAATAATAGCGCACGTTCGGAAATTCTAATAAACAAGAAAGAAAGTTAATCATATTTTGACCCTGACAAAGTACAATTGCACCAATAGTTCATGAAATGTTGAAAACAAAACTTTTTCAGAACCCGAAAAACTGGACAATCCAGGAATTTTGAAATAGAGCCTGGGCGCTTCTATTTCAATTCCTTCTTGAATTTTTCTAAACTATTTTACTACTTTTTTGCTTATTTTAAAAGTAGAGATTAATAGGGACTGATTGAGTTACGTATAGAACTTTTCGTGGAATTTATATTGCAAGTTCTCATTTCTATTAATTTTTATGATTCAACTTCAACTTCTGGCAAAATTTGGAAAAATAATATTAATAATGTAAAATTCACGCAAAATGAACGTGAAAATCTAATTTTGAGAATAAGCTTAAGACGCTGTAAAAATTATTGCTGGTTCTCGAATCCTATCTGAAAAATGTGGTCTCTTCTTCAAAACATTACGATTTTACAATAATATAATTTTTTAAAATGATTATTTCATATAACAAAGGATTAATTTTATAAGTTTAGAATTTAGAGCATAAAAAAACTTTAAGTAATGAAAAGTTAATAATTGTTGTTGAAAACCAGATTGACTTTTTATTTCTTCAAATTACTTTATTCCTTAAATGTGAAGTTTAAAAAATTAAATCTAAAAATCATCTATTGTAATATCAAATAAGTTAAAAAAATATAATATATCATTATGAAATCATAAAATTTCAAAGAACACTTAATTTAATAAAAATTTTTTGTTTTGTTACTTTCTTCAATGGAAATCAGCATTTTTAAAAAAGTTTTTCGTAAAGATTTAAAATTTTCAACAATTTAAGATTATGTCAACGTTTTACATTGGAAACAAGTGTTTTCGATAGAAAATTATTCTATCCAAAAAATTAAACATTTTTTCAGAATCTTCAATTTTCTGTTTTGTTAGCATTTTTACCGGAAATTTATATTTTTAAACAAAAATCATTAGATTTTAAGGGAATAACACTTTAAAATAATTTTGGCATATTTTAGCGTTTTAAAACAAAAAATTTATCTCAAAACAGCATCTATTTCAAGATTTACAATTTTTAAAAAGTTTCAGGTTTTCACAGGAAATCATTTCATTTAAATAAAAAGTATTCAATTTCGAGAATTAGTGTTTTATCGATCATTATGGGTATTATAATAGAAATTATCCGATTTCAAAGAATATTAAAAATTTTTTAAAAATGTTAGGTTCCTCTGGTGCGTTTTCTCTTAAATTAAAATTCAGCAAAAAATCATTAGAATTTCAAGAAGATGGATATCTTTTTAAAATTTTATTAGGTTATTTTCGTATTTAAGATCAACCATTTTTTTAACTTTTTGAATAATTTTAGATTATGTTCGCGCTTTTATTTGGAAATCGGTTTCGATTTTTCGGAATTGGCAATGTTTAACTCATTCAAATCCAGAGTTCTGGGATGCAATGTAAGATTTATTGTTTTATTATCATTATTTGAAGATTGATTCCATTTTGCAATGAAAAAAACTAATTCAATTAAATAAATAGTTTTAAATTTGCTTAGCGAATAGGCTCAATTTACTTTTCTTCACAATAATTATTTATATAATTAATAATTTTTTACAATTTGGAAACTATCATAAAAAAGAGTCATCGGACAGACATTATTTATCGATTCCGTGAACAAAAACTAAATTTATTCTTTGCAAAATAGCCAAACTCTGAATTTTTAAAAAATATTGTTTAAGTAATAACAACACTAATGATTAACACTAATGAAGTTGTGCAAACGTCCAGCTACGCACTCTTCGCATTTCAGGATGACATTGTTTGAGATATATTGTTTCAGATCTTTTACACCAACATTTGTGGAAATTTAGGGACTAGGTCCTTCGCTAAATCACCATGATAAAGCACCTTTCTATTCATCGCAGCTCATGTAGCAATTTCTGGTGAAATACATCCTCAAACAAATCTGATAAAAATTAACTCTTACTCCTGGGCAACACAAAGTCAGATACTTTCCGGCCAGACCTTGTGGTCCTGGACGGTATTATATTTATCACTAAATATTTGAATAATTCTTTAAAAACATGAGAAGGAAGGTCTATGCTTTTTAAATGCATGTGTCTATATAATTTGCATCAGAAAGTATTTTTAAACTCTTTAAGATGCAAGATAAAGCAAGGATCAATAAGGCACGTTCTGGCATTGAATGTCCCTTGACACTGGAATTTTCGTCTATCGAAAATTGAATCTTAATCAAGTAGATAATTCACGAAGGAGGGAATCAATTTCCAATCGAATTGTCGCTTGTAGAAAGAAAGGTTCCTAGAAAAGCCAAAGGAAGAAAGTAGTAGGTACAAAAATATTAAATCACACTCAGAAACAGATTTGGTTAAATCAACAAAATTTTTGTTGATCCGACCATAGAATATAGTTGACATTCATATAGACAACTTTTTTGTACCTTACCAATCAAATATTTTGGTTGTTTTTATCAAATTTTTTTGTAGATGAAGTATTTGTTTGATTCAATCAGAACATTTGCTTAGGAAAAACAAATATCTTGATGAATTAGCCAAAATTTGATTCCAAACGTTTCGTTTTTAAACTTTGTTTATTCTTCTCAATAAGTTCCATTAACTTAGACAGTTTATTACCCGAGAATCTCGAAGTCACTGTCAGTTAGGCTCTAGTACTTATTACTTAAAAATTTTAATGGACAAGTTGTTATCCTGATATATTGATTTTTAAGCCTTCAGTCTCCGTGCTTTCTTGTACCAGTAGAGCTTTCAGAAGTACTTCTATATTCATGGATTAAGTGTAACTAGCCTTTGTTCGTAATTACTCTTGCTACGAAAATTAATTAATCATTTATATTCGTTTGCGATAGAACTGAAATAAATTGGAAATATAGAAAAAAGGAAAATAAGATTGTTCTCTTCTGGTTATTTTAAATATTTTTCAGAATGAAGGCAATATGAAAAATACGTTAAGAGTAGAGGATCTAGGCAATAAACAATAGTGTTACTATTCTTTACATATTCCTTCTATAATATTTTCATCCTTTTCGACATCTTTTTTAATTCAAGTATTTTACAGATTGCACACAAAATTTTTTTTTTCACGATCATTTGAAGATTATCTAAAAATTATTGAAGAATGGCAGAATTTTTTTCTTGAAAATCGATTTTCTTAAAACAGCCATTTATATATATATATATATATATATATTCGGTTCAGTTTTGATTCCTCTAGAATCGAACCGAAGGGCCTATGACAAAGCCACCGAACGCGTCCTCGGGTTGCGGATAGAGGGTTCCTGTACCAAGGGTTTCTGTTGAATATGGTTACAAAAATAAATAGGCAGTCGCGGACAATTATACAGGGGTGGTCCCGAAGGAACTAACCCCCAAGCGGAGGTGTGAAAACCGTGCCGAAAGCTGAATGGCACCTGGGTGAGGTATCTAGAACGGTGACTCTGGGATACCAGGCGACCTCTCAGAGT
>NC_046658.1:99185105-99198808 GCF_010883055.1 Belonocnema kinseyi
TTTTTGCATGCCAGGACGGTGTCATTTCCACCTTAACATACCGTCGCCACATTTTGAGCCAAGACATTCCCGATGATAGCTGCAGGGCGTGCCATGCACACCACAAGCATTTAGCTCACATACTATTTAGTTGTCCAACACACGCGGGAACGACCTACATTCAAAGGCACAATGCGGCACTAAGAGTACTTTATTACCATCTCTGTCATTCCTACGGCATTCACCTTAATATCGCTCCTCTAAATGCATCTAGGGAAATTGAGTCAATTGTCGAGAATGGGAAGTGCCGTATATACTGGAATTTTATATTCTCGACAATTGTTTCTGTTGCTCACTCGAGGCCTGACATGGCTCTTCTTGACTTCGAGAAGCGAACCATGTTCGTTATCGAATTTTCGGCACCAGCTGACAAAAACATCATAGCCAAGGAGAATGAAAAGAAAGAGAGGTATCGAGACCTTATAAGGGAGTTGCAACGATTGTACCCGGAAAATTCTGCGGTTGTCCTTATGACAAATTTTTAATTATATATATATTTTTTTTAAAGTGCGCACGCGGCTTATTTCACTCGCAAGTTTGAGCGCCTTTAGCGTGCGCGTCTGCTGGTTCTCGCGCTCCGCGCTCAATACTATTTTTAGCTCACAACTGTAATTTAGTGATTGTGAATTCTCTTTTGTTAAAGCTCCTTTGGCTTTAAGGAACACATTCTCAGCAAGTATCTCGTGCTTCGCACTCGATTTTATCAAAAATGGGAACTTTTCTACATTATTTTCAATATTATTATATCAAATGTATAATAAATTTATTTCTGCAGTTTGGCCGAGGATCATTACCTACTATAGAGAGGTCTCCTCTATTTCATTTTTTGTTCAAAACTGATCTTTCTTAATTGAAAATTCATGTATTTTCTTGAAAATTCGTTTATTTTTTTGTTCAAAATCTAGTTTTCTTAGGTGAAAACCTGCGTATTCCATTTTTTATTATATGTTTATATTTTTTTTATTGGAAACATCAACTTTTTAATTAAAAATTCATTTATTTTGTTATCAGACGTGTTTTTTTGCAAAAAATAGTATTTTTTCATGAAAATTGATCTTTTTGTTTGAAAATTTAACTATTTGGTAAACAATGTAATTATTTAGTTCAAAATTCGTTCGTTTTCGGATGAAAAATAATTTCTTCAACTTGAAATTAAACATTTTCATTTATAATATTGTATACGTATGGTAGCAAATCAATGTTTTTGCTTGAAAATTTATATTTTTGATCGAATTTTTTTTTATGGTACAAAATTGATATGCTCGATCGATGAAATAACTAATTTATTGAAAAGTCGTTTTATTTGGGTTAAAGTTTAATAATAAACTGAAAATTCAACTATTTTAGTTGAAAATATATCATTTTAGTTACATATACATTTTTGGTAGAAAATTCGTTTTTTGTTGTTGAAATTTAATTTTTAACAAAAAATGTCACTATTCCATTTTCTGTGATAACACAGCCACACAAAAATAAAAGTTGCCAGATCTGGGTATTAGCCACATGTAGATGATTTTTTCCTTTAATGAAAAACTTAAATTTCAAATATAAGTGAAAACGTACATGTTTTAATGTCTTTTATTGCGTTATATTCAAATTCACAACCTACATCGGCCAAGCAGGTCTAATTTGGCCCTAACCTAAAAAAAAAAACATCTCAAAATACCCATTAAACGCGATTTTCACCATATAAAGTTGAGCAATAAGAAAAAGTACACCTCGAATCTGAGTCCAAACGTACATGTTCTAATGTCTTTTTTTGTGTAAAACTCTTTTAGTTGTCTCTGCCATAGCGAAATAAATGCCATTTATTTAGACACTCGCCGCGATGATATACTCACAGACATAAATGATATCAAGTAGTGATTCCAAATTTCAGATCAGCGACAGTGTACTTTTAGAAATGTATTCAACGCCCGCTTGCACAGAAAAAAAAAACAAATGATAAAATTTGTTGCAGGACATTTTCTTAGAGCAATAACGTTTTATCGAGACAACTTCGCGTCTTTCAAAATATGTACATGCGGATTTGAATTAAACGCCACAAAAAAATAGAGCTTCATGTGTCTTATACCCATATCCGACAAATTTTTTTGTGGCTGCGTAATTGATCTTTTCTAGTTGAAAAATCATCTTTCCAGTTGAAAAAATAATGTTTTTGTTGAAAAATAATGGTTTTCTTGGTGGAAAATTTATTATTACATTAAAGATCCATCTGTTCCAGTTAAAGATTAATCATTTCAGTTAAAAATTCATCTTTTTCGTCAAAAATTAGTTTTTTTGGTAAAACCTGATTTTTCAACTAGAAATATAACTATTCCATTTTCTGTGGATAATTGATTTTTTAATTTTAAAATTTAACTATACTCCAAGTCCTATATTATATCAGTTTTGAGGGTTGCCGCACACTGGCCTTGCTACTTAATCGGTATCCTCAAAACATAAACAGTCAGGCCCACCGATATCAGTTTTAATTCGAATGCATGATATTGCGCAATATACTCGAACGGGCACTCACGCTGTCCCCTGGAGTGTCCTTTATTGAAAATTCATATTTTTCGAGGCAGCAAATTATTCTTCTTTGTTGAAAACTCAACTATTTAGTTTACAATTTAATTATACAGTTGAAAATTCAACAAAATTGTTAATAAACAATAATTTTTTATTAAAAATTCGCGCAAGTCTGATTTAGGCGGACTAATCTGCCATAGTTTGATGTAATCCAGAGTAATCTTAGGTAATCCAAAGTGATTCTGTATACAGAGGTAATCCAGAGTAATGGGGTCGTTGCAGGAATTTTAGACAATATATATTTTTTAACTACATAAAATTCTAAAAAGTTAAGTGTATTCACAAAATTTTTTTGAATACATAATTCTCGAGAAAAAAATATTGAGGAAAAAGTATCAAAATCTCTTTTCGAAAATTCTATTGACTAATGAAGTATTTAGCAGACAGTTGGCGAAACTTTAAATTACCATTTATAAGAGAGATTTCTTTACTTAAAATTGTCGAAACGCATCAGACAGTCGTAACCAGATCGCACTAAAAAATACAAATTTGTTAAAAATAAAAAAAAAAAGATTTTAATGAATAACGGGATTCAAGTGCGTTAGGGTCAGATTTTTTCATTTATTTTGTCGGCAAAAGTTCAAGTAAGTGCTTATGAGTGACTTCAGTGACTCATAAGTCGCCATTCACATGTCGACTTTTGGCACATTCGCACAGTTACGCATTACAAATACTGGTTTTAATAAAATTTTAGACATTTTTATTAAATTTCAGATCATTCTTTATACTTTTAAGACACTTTAACAATAATATACACCTAAAAACATGAATAGGTTATGTTTACTGTATACCTTTTCATTTGTTAGCGGTCATTTTTCCCCCATGAACTGGACAACTGCGTTACTCAGACTGCTTTCGAAAAACCTCTGAACCAGTAAGATTTTCCGGTAAAAATTAAAAAAATATACTTTTTAATATAAAAAAATCTAACTAATTTGAAAACACTCTTCTTATAGAATTATGTTAATTTTTTAGTGTTCTTTCAATTTAACTGTGAAAAAAAATATTTAAAAATATGCAACAGCCCCATTCCATATAATCTAGAGTAATCCACGTCCACTCAACCGTACTTTTATGAGGTGTTTCCCCCTTTTACAAGCATAATCTTTTCTGGTTCAGTCCTTATACAGTTCTAAGTCATTTCTGTAGTTTTGAGTTTTTATGATAGTATGAATGAATAGATCATTTTTCTTTGCCTGGTAAAATATTTTACAAATCTATGCAATATTAAAGAAAAATACAATATGAAAACTAGATTGGATAGTTTTTTAATTTCAGGGCTAGAATGCTCCAACTCATGTCTAGAAATTTAGAAGCAGGACTACAAACATGCTTTAAAAAAATAATGTTTTGTATATGTTCTGATCGGGCCCCGATCGGGCAGAGTTTGGTGCATATCGGGTTATCTAAATAGGGCCAGACTCAAAATTAAACGCGTTATTCAATCGGGGCCCAAGTGCAACACCTGGTTATATAATCCGGTCTGGCCCCGATTAAGCCCAAATTAATTTATTTTAATTATTCTTAATTAAAAGGGATTTTCAAAAAAAAAAAAATAATATTAAAACCTTGTATGTCTCCTCTTAAAATGAAATTCGAGAATATGAAAATCAGTTTATGGAACAGATCACAATATGAAAACATTGGAGTATGTAAGATTAGAAACAAAATATTTTTTAAAACACTTTTATGGAGCAAAAAAATAAGTCGAGAGACGCAATATAACAGCCAACATTGGTGTATTACACTTTACATTGAAATTTGGGAGATTTGGAATCAACCCACTTTTGGCCCCGAAATGAATGGGACATCTACTTTGAAGATTGGCAATGAAGCCGAGATCTTGAGGGGGCCACATTTAACATCCACAAAATAGTATGTCTGATCGGGCCAAAGTTTGAACTAATTCAAATATTTGGCAATTTCTGCGCGGGTTGGAATGCTACTTCGAAATGGTTCTTATTCTATTGATTATTTGAAACAATAATACAAATAATTGACCATAAGAAAAAGTAATTGCTTAATTATCATGTATTTATTAATATATACAGTCTTATTGGCGAATGTTTATTAACTGTAGTAAGATAAAAAGATAAGCTAGTTATAAATACCGTTTCCATTATTTTGTAGAGAATTTCTGAATTTAAAAATATTTCAACTTAAACGGCTCTCCTGAAAAGTTTACAAAAGTATTTTGGAGTTGTATACAGACAGAAAAAACCTTGAATGGTATACAGACAGAACCAGAACTGGATCACAGTAAACCCCAGGAATAAATTTAATCTTTCAAAAAGGTAAAATCGTTGCATCACATTTATCTAACGAAAGATAAAATTTATCTAAAAAAAAGATAAAGTTTATCTGACGTAAATGTTTTTTTGACATAGGTTACTTTATTTCACTAATTATAAACCCAAAAGTCACTCGCCTACACTTACTGAATACACAGTCTGCACTTTGGTTAGTTTATACCAAATAGTGTTTGTTTATAATTTTTGAAGTCTACATCAGAGTCGATAGGAAACTGAAGATTTGTTCAACAAAAGTAAGAGACTGAAATTGGCTAAGGGTTCTTACTAAGACATTTTCAGTTCCTTACTTTGGTCTGACATATAAACTATTTGAAAAAAATATTTACTTCAGATAAACTTTATCTTTTCTTCAGATAAACTTTGTATTTCGTTAGATAAATGTGATGCAACGTTTTTATCATTTTGAAAGATAAAATTTATTCCTGGGGCTGACTGTGATCACTTTGCAGTGGAGCCACCAAAGTCTGGGTTTTCTGGATTTTTGATAAAAAAAAATAGATCAAAGACGTACTTTCAAAAACTAAAAACAGAGTGGGGAAAATGAGTGCATGCAAGATAAAATGCGGAGAACGGCGCCTGGTGAATATCTTCGGCCCGAAGAATCGCAGAACATACGATTTTGTTCCTTTACGTCTGCGAATGAGCCGGAACATAAAATGGGCTTTGTGTGGAGCGCAAATGGCGAGAGGTAAAAAGGAATAATTTCAAATGGAGCCCGCATGTGACACACGTTGAGTATGCTTTGCTATTTCATGTGCGTACTACGTCCTATTTGGATACACGTTTCAATTGTCAAGTCTGCGTCGCACGTTTCTGGCTCTTTATAGTTGGTTCGAAATGCCGTTTGGTATTAAAGCTGAGTGATCATCTACTCAGTAAAGAGAGCAAACGCAGAGGAGTGAAACATACAAATTTTCATTTACATTATGTGTCTGAATAAATAATAAATTTAAAAAAGACCTTGGATAGTACTAAACCCAAGTGGGATGACATTTGGAATCTCTTCACTTGGGATGGTCGGTAGAGAGATTGATCGGCAATCTGGGTCGGAACAGTGTTGCGGAGCGAACGTGTTATCTAAATAAATAACACGGAAATTCTGGATCAATCTAAAAATCTATACCCCCTCCCTCACAGTATTACCTTCCTCAAAGTGTGAGCCACGCCTACCCCGAAAGGAAAATAGCCTAACGGTATAATGTTATTGTTTGTACTTTAGACCTAATAAAAATAAAAATCATTTTTGGCTTTGGCCTTTAGTCTTGCGAAAGAAAGGTTTTGAAATAAAGAAGTCTTTATTTTTTAACGGCAACGTCGATGTATTTCATCATGCAATCATGGCCTCATCAAGACTAACCAATATGGAAGTGAAAATAATAATAGGATTGTTATTTACCCTGATGTAAATTTCTGACAAAGAAAAATTTTACTTCAAAAACTTACCGCACGTGACGAATCCAGTATTTAAAAAAATAATTTCACCAATTTTTCATGAAATTAAAAAAACAGATTAAGAATGAGTTTGTAATTAATTTTAGATCCAAATTTTTTCATACACTCGTACATACAAGAAATTTATTAGCAGACATTGAAACAAACATTTTTTATTAAGTTGAAAAGTGAATGTGAGTTTGAGCCCAGAGAAATTTCCAATTAAGTGATGATAAAATATATTCAAAAGTGTTTTTGATCAGTTTGAAGTAATTAGTTTACATTTTCATCAAGGATTTTGAAGTAAAATTATTGAATTCTTTATAAATATGACTAAATTTTGAAAAAATTGTAGCAGAGCCACATGATTGTGGCCTGCTCCAAAAATTTAGGTTAGAAACTAAAGAGATTGGTCAGTTTCATAGTTCACTAACATTTCTGGAAAGTTTCAATAATATCATGGTATTTTATACTGAGATTGTCAGTGTTGGATCTAAAATAAGGGTTCCTTCACTTTCTACAATGTTGATCGTTTCTAAAATATTTCTGCTGTGATGATTACTTTCTATGCTTAAAATGTTAACATTTTTAAAATTGTAGTCAAATTTAAGATAAAAATTAATCCAGTATTTACATAAACCTGTGCAGACCCCCTGAGTCAGAAAAAACGATTTTTACAAAGGTGTTTGTCTGTGTGCCTGTGGTCTGTAGTCTTTGGTCTGTATTCTGCAGGCACGATAACTTTCGAAAAATTAATTAGACTGGATTCTGCTTTGGTACATTTTTTTAAGGCCTAAAAACAAAAAAACAAGTTCGTAAACCAGCTATTTTGGATTAAAAGTCAAAAAGTTAGCGCATGTTCAAAATTTTTTAAACCTCATTTTTTCAAGATTTCAAAATTCTATGTACGGTTATTCATAGTACTCAGAAACTTAAAAAATTTGTCCTGATGACTTTTTGTATAAAAAGAAAATTATCAGAGTTATAGCATTAAAACAAAAAAAATTAAAATGAACATTTTAAGCCAAATAACGTATGATATGAAAAAAGTCAGAAAAAAACAAACGTTGAGTTTTGAAAAGCCTACAAGAGTATGATAACAACTTTTTCAATTTGGTCGAAAAGTTGAAAATTAAAAATTGGATCGTATCAAAAATAATAAAAAATCCAAAAATTCCATTTTTTGATCAAGCTGTGCAAGATACGAAAAAAATGAATAAGCTAGGATTGCGCGGCCTGGAAAGATTTACAAAATTATTATGAATCACTTTTCGATAGGACGCGTAAATTTTGTTTTTAGTCGTAAAATCCTAGACCGGTTTCTGTATAGTACCCTATACAGGTTCCTGTCTTAGAGCCTATACAGATGCGCAGTAGTTTTTTTAACGTAAAAAAAGATTAAAATAAAATAAAATGTTTAAAACAAGGAATTCATTATTGGCATGATTCAATTTGTATGCATATTATGAATTGTAATGTTATAAATTTATTTAAATAACACATGTTTCAGCGCAGTTTAGAATACAATTTAAAACAAAATAACAAAAAAAACATTAAAATAATCATGATAAATACAATCTGTGATATGTGAAGAGAATGTATTCGTTAAAGCCAAAAGAGCTTTATCAAAAGAGAGTTCACAATCACAAAATTACTGTTGTCCATCCGTTGACTTTTGATTTTAAAAGATCTGTGCACGAATGTGGCAGAAACGCCAAGACCGAGCGTGGAGTGCGAGAACCATCGGTCGCGCGCCGTAGGCGCGCTCTAACTGTGGACCTAAGCTCTTTTAACAAAAAAAATACAGAATCAGAAAATTACACTGGTGGATATTTTGAGTATTAATTTTATAAGGCTTAAGCAAGAATTTGCGAAAATATAAAGCGCGTAGCGCGAGGCAAATACATAATCGAGCGTGAAGCGCGAGATAAAGATATCCTCGAGCATGAAGCGCCAGAACCATTAATCCCGCGCCCTAGGCGCGCTCAAACTTGCAGGGCGCGCGAACGTAGCTCGAAATAAGGAGGAAAATAAGGAGGATAATTATTATTGATCAAATATTTGTAAATAATACTTTTTTTTCTCTTGGAAACAAGTCTCTGAAAGTTTTGTTGCGCTGTCTAGTAGAACGAAAATGTCTGTTTTATGATTTAAATGATGATTTGAAAGGTAGCTCAGTTTCAATGTAAGCTTTTTCGAAAATAATTTGTAAGTCTAAAAAGTTTATTTTTTTATTCATGGAGTTTTCTAATGTAAATTGTAATGTTCCTCATCTATTACTAAATTCTTCAAAATATTTTTGAACTTGAGTTTTCAGTAAGCATATTATTTTATCGTCGACGTAACGATAATAGAATAAAGCTCTAAAGATCGGATTTTGAATAATGTCCTCTTTTATATACTGCATTTCCAATTCTGTCAATATTGAAGATATAGGTCATCCCATGGGTGTTCCAAGTTTCAGTTAGAAAATTTTATAGTTGAATTAAAAATAGGTATTTCTGATGCAAAATCTGTCAGCTTCATCAAAATGTTAAAAATTTAATTTTGTATAATTTTTAGTTGAATCTCAATTATTTTCTACTAGTTTATATACTAACTCAGGATTAGATTTTATAGAGGTGAACCAATAAACGAAGTGTCTTGTCTAACAGGTAGATTATATTTACTTGGTTTTACTAAAATTGTAGGCATGGAAAGTTATTATCTCAGTAGGAATATTATTTTAAAGATGATCAATGTTGAAAAAAGTGAAGGTAGCGTTAATTTTTTATCCTACACTGACAATCTCAATATAATATACCAGAAAATTATCGAAACTTTTCAGAAATTTAAGGGAACTATGAGAATCACCAATCACTTTAGTTCCTTATCTACATTATTGGAGTAGATAACAATCATGTAGCTCAGCTATAATTTTTTTTCAATATTTAGTCATATTTAGAAAAAATGCAATAGTTAAACTTAAAAATAATTAATAAAAATTTAACTTAATTACTTAAAACTTTTAAAAAACACTTTTAAACCAATCCCTTCTAGAAATAGTCGATTGGACACGATTTATAAAGATTAATAGTGATTCAAACTTGAATTTGTTTGAATTGTTTCTAATTGTGCCAACTGTTCCCAATCGTATTGAATTGAGTAAATCCACTTGCCTGCAATGCGCCCTTTGCAGTTTTCGTTTGTAACACACAAGGCGCGCACGTGTTTAATAGCTATAAATTACATTTTTAATAATGTAACACAAATTTGAAGTACAAAAAATAAATGTTTATTCAGGCTATCAGAAGGCTTTAAGTAATTAAAAAGTTTTAAAATTTAACAATAATTTACAGAAATGAAATTGTAGTTTCACTATACAAAAACTATTAGATTTAACTATTTTTAAATTTAAACATTGAAATTTATGGTAATTACAGGTGAAATAATTAAAAATTAAATTGAAAACTTATTGAAATCGCAATGACATCGTCAGATCATACGACGTCTACACGATAATATTAAGATACCTTAAGGACATGGACATATTTTATGCCAACTGGTACATGCGGATTCATCGCAACAACTGGTTTTCCTTCCCCAAGCCAAGACAATTTTAATAATCTCTCCCTTCTGAAACATTGTGATTAATGCCCACATATTTCTATAATTTTTGTCAAATTTTTGAATCTACAGTCTCCTGCTTAAAATAACGGACAGAACCCAGATAAGAACCGGATGAAAGTTGGTTCTAATCTGTCGCTATTAGAACTAGACCCGGGTTTTGTTCTCGGTTTATACCCGGTCCTTGATCGGATTCTATTTGGATTGATATTTTAGTCTCTGGCTTCTATATGGCTCTCGTCCGGGACCTTCAAGATTTGTATCCGGTTTGTATTCGGGATTGGTCCTGGTTTATACCCGGCACTTGACTGGGTTCTATCTAAGATCAGATAACATATACCGGATTTCTACATGGGTTTTATACGCTTCCTTAAAACTTCTACCCGGTATTTAGGTGATGTCTATCCGAAACGTGCTCGGATCTTGTCCCCTGTTTATACCCGGCCCTTGATCGGATTCTATCTGGATTGATATTTTTATGTCCAGCTTCTATATAGGTCCTATCCAGAATCTTTAAGGTTTCAGCCTAGTTTGCATCCGGGTCCTTAAAAATACTATACCCGATTCTAATCTGGCGCTATACGAATCGGACATGGTTTTTGTCTCCTGCTTGTAACCGGTTTTTGACTGGGTTCTATCTGGGATCACATAATATCTTAACAAAATTTCTACCTGGGTCCTATCCGGTTCCTCGAAATACTTCTTCCGGTACTTACGTGTTTTCTATCAGAAACGTGCTCGGATCTTAGCACCTATTTGTACTCGGCACTTGACCGGAATTTATCTATTTGTACCCGGTTGCTACGTGAGTCCTATCCGGAACCTGTATCAACGGGTTTGTACTCGGGAACCTGAAAATTTATATCCGGTTTATATCAGGAACGCAAAAATATATACCCCTTTTTTATCGGTTCCTATTAGAAACCTATCCGGATTATATCTGGGTCAGGCAAGAATTAAAAAAGATTGATTTATCTTTAGTGAGAATTTTATAGAAATATGTACAAGATTTCGATGATAAATAATATCAACTAATAAGAGAATTAACATGCAAAGATAATTAATAAATTTTTCATTAATCTACTTCAGTAAACATTTTAATTAAATATTAGTTGTATTTCAATATTTGTTTCAATACACTGTTTCTAACTTTTCACTAAATTTTTAGTTACATATGACTAATAATAAGTAACATTTTTTGACGAAATAAAATTATTTCCTTGTCTGTATGACCATCCAGATCGTTGGATTCAGAGATTGCAGCTAAGAGCTGAAAAACTTAGAAGTGACCATGTGCCTTAAAGAGACCGGATAAGAACCGGGTAGAGAATTATATATTCTTGTTTTAATTTCTGGTTCCATTTGCCAGCTGCGAAACGGGTAGCAAATGAACTTGCACTTAATAATTCACAAGTGGTCAGGTACCTTAGAGAGATTGGATAAGAACCGGGTAGAAAAGTATATCCTTATCTTAGTTTCTAGTTCTATTTGCCAGATAGGAACCTGGTTGGACCAAGTAGTCGGCCCACTATCACTTAACAATTTACAAGTGGCCAAGTGCTTTAGAGAGACCGGATAGGAACTGGGTAGAAAAGCATATAAGGTTATTTCAATTTCTGGTTCCATTTGCCAGATATGAACCGGGTAGAACCAGGTAGCTGGTACACTTGAAATTAATAATTTACAAGTGGCCATGTGCCTTCAAGAGACTGCATAGGAACCGGGTAAAAAAGTATATCCTTATTTTAATTTCTGGTTTTATTTGCCAGATAAGGGCCGGATAGAATCAGGTAGCCGGTACACTTTCACTTAATAATTTACAAGTGACCATGCTGCTTAAAAAAAACCGGATAGGAACCGGGTAGAAAAGTATAACCGTATTTTATTTCTGGTTCCATATGACAGACAGAAACCGGGTAGGACCAGGTAGCCGGTACACTTTCACCATAACGCGATTCATAAGCGTTGATAGCTATGTAGAGACCAGATAGGATTCTGGTAGAAATCTAATTTTATATGATAATTACTTTCATTTTATTTTTATAGACCAGATAAAAACCGGGTAGGCGCGGATAGAATATTTAAAACACTTATTTTTTATTTCCATTTCCCGGATATAAGGACAGGCTAGACCCCGATAGATCTCACAAAATTAAATTAAAGAGCATATAAAAACCGTATAGAACCGGGTAAGGACCGAAAGGCTATGTAGCCGGTTCCTTTTCGGTTTCTATTGGATTTTAACCAGTTACTTTCAGCAGGGCTTAGAAAAAATGTTTTTCTGGTCTTGATATCCAGTTACTATCTCATAATTTCATATAAATTCTTATATTTAACAGTGTTGACGTTTTCCGACATAATAGCATATTGAAGAATAATAGTTTAATTTTTAATTGTCAGATTTTTTAAAACTTTGAGTTTCAAATTATAAAATTAATAAATTATTACGTTTAAAATTAAGCAGCTTAGAAGCCTGAATTTTAGAATGCCAATTTTGAAGTCTTTGAAGTTTTAATTATTTAAATAAAGTCGAAGCAAGATCAAAAATGTACATTTCTCATACTTAAATTTTACATGGCATACTTTTTAATCAAAGTTAAAGGTGTCTGAATCCATAGTGTACAATTTTGGATTCTTTATTTAGAAAAAGTGTCTGGAAGTCTTATTATTTTTACATACATTACTAAACTTTTGAACTCTCAATCGATGGTTTAAATGTTTTAATTATATATTTAAAATTCTCAGTATTTATAAAACTTCCACTTTGATTGTTATTGATTTTTGAAAATTTTTTCAAACTAGGAAATGATTTCAATTTTTTCTTAGATTTTAGTGGCTACCTTGCGAATCATATAAAAGGAGGTTTTACGTCGATCATTAGTGATAGAAGTGAAGTGTTACTATTAAGTCTAAGGATTTCCGAACATAACATCACCGAAATTAATCTAAGTTTACTGGTAAATTTAGAAAGAATCTATTTCATCATTTTGAGTACTTATATTACAATAAACTAAAAACTTAGAAAGCTGAATGAATACAAAGCTTTTTTCCATAAAATAGATTAATGTGTTAATAATGGCGAAGAATTAAAAATTGAGACCTCTTTCTGATAAAAAAATCTTTTATCTCTAATATTACTTTCTAATTGTTTAAATTCATTCAATTAATAACAGTCTGGAATTCTTTATACAGGGTGGACACGCTGGGGCTTGCATACATGGCGAGTTGAATGCTACCCGAATTGCACAACAGAAGGGGAGAAGCCATTATACAGGGGTATTTTCATATTTCGCGCCTTTAAAGTGCATTCGGATTCATTTGTTTTCCCTAATCGCTATCAGTAAATGTAGGCAATGTTAATTTAAAGTTTAGGCATGTAATATTTCATTCACTTTATTTGAAACATATCCTGTCTGTCCATTCACTCTTCGCCCACTGGAAGCACAAAATATTATTACTATTTTATAGTATTTGTCACTGAGCTAATGTTATTGGCACCGAAAAAAATGACGTCTACTTCTCAGTTCACATGTCTCACTTCATTATTAATTAAACACTTTCATTATTTGTAATTACTATATAACATAACCTATGTTGTTTTGACACTTGTATCCGTTTGAAGTTTTGACTGCAACCATGCAAACTACGAGGGTAGTTCAATAAGTCCTTAGAATGAAGTATAAAAACAATTTTTTGTGGGTAAATTTTTTTTTATTTTTCAACATAATCTCCTTGGAGCTCTAT
>NC_046658.1:99198908-99214845 GCF_010883055.1 Belonocnema kinseyi
TCTAGTCGGGAGTGGTGCTGACTGAAAACAGATGATTTGGAGCGATTCGCGCGCCATATGTTGGTCATTCTAAGGACTTATTGAACTACCCTCGTATCATAAACTTGATTCTAAGATGCACGGTCTTGACCGAATAGCCGATCCGAATGAAACTTTGAAGGCGCGAAATATGAAAATACCCCTGTATAATGGCTTCACCTCTGCTGTTGTACAATTCGGGTAGCATTCAACTCGCCATGTATGTAAGCCCCAGCGTGTCCACCCTGTATAATAAAATAATACTTTAATCGCTTTTCTGAAGTTTCGCGTTTTTTAAATATTCGTTTACTTTTTTTGAATCTCATCCAATTTTAAAACTTATAACTATTTATAAAATTTTTCCTACAATAAATAACTCAAGAGCGCATAATACAAAATAATAATTTTGCTTCTTTCACTAATATAAAATTATCTTTCTTATTTGTGCAGTGTGTTTGATTTAATGTTGTCAACATATAATACTATAAGCACATTTTTATCGCAGCACCACTTTTATCTGGTAAAAAATATTTAAAAACGTTTATTTACTTTTTTTCGTAATATATACTATTTAGGATTTATATTATTGAAAAAAGTAAATAACTGTCTTTAAATAATTCTTGCCAGATGAAAGTGCTGCCATCACATACCAAATTCCAGGTACCCGAAAAGACACAATTGGAAATCCAAAATGCTCTATCGTTGTCAATCATGTTGGCACAATTAGGAAAAACGATTCGGAACTATTGAGACATAGGCCCAATGATTTTCCAAAGATTTTAACGATTTTGGACATATTTCGCACAGAATTTAAGCATTTCAATGATTTTCTAAGTATTTTAGAAAGATTTGAATAATTTCAGGAATAACACAAAATATGTCGCAAATATTTCTAAAGATTTAAGAAAGATTTGACAAAGGTTTTCCAAAGATTCTGTGAAGATTTCAAAAAGATTTCGGATAGATCTAAAAGATGTCACAAAGAATTATATTAGTTCACAAACATTTCAAATAGATTTAAAAGACTGAACAAACATATAAATTTCATTTATATTCCAGATATGACCAATATTTTAAAGCTGTGGCGAAGGTTTTACATAAATTTTAAAAACAATTTATAAAGATTTTAGTGATATCTCAAAGATTTCACAAAGATCTCAGATAGATTTTAGAAACCTTTGGTAAATCATTGGTTCCCATTGATTAAAAAGATTTGTCAAAGACTTCGAATAGATTAAAAATATTTCACAAAAATTTCATAAATTTCGCAACAATTTCAAATACTAAAAACAGATTTAGGATGGATTTTAAAGAATTAAGGAAGACTTTAATCATTTCACAAAGATTTCAATAGTTTTCACAAATATTACCAAATATTTTTAAAAATAATTGAAAGATTCAGCAGTAAAATTTAAGATTTCAAAAAGTTTTTATAAATATTTCCAAAGATTTAAGATAGATTTATGAAAGATTTCACCAAGATTTCAATGATTTCCCAAACATTAAAAAAATTTCACAAATATATAAAATATGTCAATAATACTTCAATTATTGCACAAATATTACCAAATATTTCAAAAATATTTCAAAGTTTGCGAAAGATTGCACAAAGATTTTCGATAGATTTAAAGAATTTCACGAAAACGCCAATTGTTTCAAAAAAATTTCACCAAGATTTTAAAGACTTGAACAGATTTCGCAAAAAAATTATAAATACCAAGATTCATAACTTTTAAACAACTTCAGCCTAATTAATGGATACCGCTGCGACTTTTATGCTTTAATAAAATGGTCTGCACTACTATTGACATAACTTTAGAATTGTAAATACATGTTTGCTAGACTGAAATCAATCAATAGAGTATACGCAAAATTTGCTGCAGCGGAAGTATAAGTTTAAAGTTGTTCAGATACTAAAAAAAGAAAACAAATAACATTTACCTACATATAATAATAATTATTCTCTCATCGTTTATGATTAATTTTGAGGCCCAAGTATTTATGCTTCTTACTAACCCACGTACCCTCACTGTCCCGAGATCCACACCTTCTTCCTCGAAGAGGGAAATTCTTAGACACTTGACCATTAATAAATTTTGACAGATTAAAATAGAACCTCAAATTTCCTACATTTAAAAAATTAAAGTGAAAGTGACAAGACTTAAATTTGTTTCTTCAATTTCAAATAAGCTTTATCGCTTATATAATAAAGCTCGTTTTATAAATATTTCAATCAAGATACGTATGTCCGATTGAATTGTCAAGTGGGAGAAAGGTGCAGATGTAAGAAAAGTCTCGCGGCGATATTCAGATTCAATGTCAAAATGTTCGGGAGCCAAAAAAGTACCTCTTCGTAATGCAGGGTTGATATGCATCTCCGTGCCTGCCAGAAGCAGAGGGGGCGGAGGACTCTGGCTTATTAATATTAAACAGCGCCACTTTCCCTGCCGGGCGAAAAGATGTCGCTCCTGGGGACTCCCCTATTCACCACCATGCGTCTATAATTTCTCATGTCCATGACCACTTTTAAATAGCGGAACAAGCAATCCATAAGCTGAAGGGATTGCACCCCGATCTAACTGGATACTTCACTACCCATCCGGTCGCCCTGAATGCACCTACTCGACTTCTATTCGACGAGAACAAGGGGATGCTTCTTTTGGTTAGAGGAAGGACGAAAACATCTTTATTTTATTTTTCCTCAAGCATTTCCGGCATTTTCAATTCAATTGTTTGAGTTTAATCTATTTTTTAAAGTTTCGTAGTCCCGAGCAGAAACCCTTCTAGTTTCGCTTGGGTGTTCATCGGTTCATCACTGGGGCAAAAAATGTCGACAAACTGATATTTAGAAGCGATTTCTCAACCGATGTTGGCTTTTTTTAATGCTAATAAAACTTTGCATAAACCTATCTTGGCCAAGTTTAAGAAATATTTTTATTTATTTAATAACAAAATGTGAAAAAAGAATTTTATTTAGAAGAGTACCGATTTTTGAAAAATACTTGGATTCAATGGAAGATACTTGGAATCAATGAAGAAGCTACCCATGAAAGCTATCTAATAGTTTATCAGCTGTTTAAAAATATATTGAAATTTTTATGAATAAATAAGTTAGTTCAAATAAATTAATGGTTATTCACAGTGATTCATCGATTTGCAATAAATCTGAAGAGTTGGTAGACAAAACCTGTCTTTAATTGAAATCATAAAAAATAATAAATAAATTGCTTGTTCATAAGCAAATTTTTTAAAAATTATTCACATCAAGTATTCACGATGAAATAAATCACGTTTTTCTACTGAAGCAAAAAAAAAAAAATTATGCGAAAATATCACGCAATTATCAGATTTAGTTATGTAAAAAAATAGACTATTGCTTAAACAAATTTGATTAACAAACGCGCACTCTGCTTATTTTCAGAGATCTTAACTCGGTTTTTCAACGTGATAAATTATAAATAAATAATTTCTAGAAATTTAGGAAGATAATTTGATAAGAAACAATTTTCATTATTAATAATAATTGTTCAAAGGAATTTTAACACTTCGGAAATTTAATAAATAATAATAAATTAATAAAAAATAATAATTTTAAATAAACTTGAGTAACTAATGAATTTTTCGGCTATATCTAAAGGTAAAATACATCACTAACTGTTAATAACTTATTTTTAACCTTTTTGCTTTGGACATAACGAGATCGACCCACTATTTTTCATGTCATTAATAATTTCGCAGACTAACTATTTTCCTCTCATACATTTATAAGCATCTGATATTCAAGAATTGTTTGTTTTATGGATAGAAATGTTTATTTATTGAATTTTCATGTTGAATTGAACAACTGGAATCTAGAAGAAAATTCAATTGTCCTAAATTAAACTGCTGAAAATGCAATGATTAATTTATTTCAATTATTAGCAGTAAAATTTTGAACTGTTAAAAATAAAATAATAAATTTTTTGTTCAATTTTCAGTTCTCTTCAATTTTTTATTGTTACTAATGCAATAATCAATTTTCTTTGATTCTAAAGTTTAATATTTGATTAAAAATGTTTTCCATTCAAAAATAAGAATTTTTATATGTAAAAATTTCCATAATGATTTTTTTTTTCAATTTTTTACTACATATAATTCAATATTATCAATTTACTTTAATTCAAAAGTTGAGTCTTCAAGTAAAAATTGTCTTTAATTTGAAATAATTGAATTTTCTCATATTAAAAAATAAATTATCAGTTTTCTTAAATTTTTAACAATTTTCAACAGTTGAAGATTCAGTTACCTAATTTTTTCAATTTTCTACAGTTGAAAATTGAATTATCATTTTCTTTAGTTTTCAGTTCTCTTCAATTTTCTACTGTTTATCATTAAATTATTAACTTTTTTCTATTCTATTCTATTTCTATTTAGATTTATATTTTTTTCAATCTAAGGACAGCGAAAATTAAACCTAATAAATTAACATTTCAATCCATAAAACATATCCTCGAAAGAAGATTTTTTGAGAAATGTTTCGCCATTGGCCAATTATTAGTCATTCCATGGATTCTCGATAAGGAATTTATAGGATTTGAAAAAATTTTAATCTGATCATTTTTTTATCAGGCTGTTAAAAACACAATCATGCCAATATAAAAATGTTCAGCCAAAAATACAATTTTTTCAAATATCAATGTTAATATGTTCAAAATCATTCTAGGAACGAAGAGTATTGCATCTTAAAACAAATTTTATCATTAATAATAAGTCTTGGTACTTTTTCGTCTAAAAAATGATTTAAACTTTATAATTTTATTTAAACCTAAATAGTTTAGTTCTGAAATGAGTAAAGTAAACATTTCTAAATTTTTTATTGGTCAGATTTAAAGAAAATTCTATTCGCTTGAAATTTACTTAATAGACTCAGCTATGAATGACATATTCATGTTTTCTAAGTAAATATCTGATTTAGATCTAAATATGTTTAGTAAATGTGAAAAAAATGAAAGTTCAAATTTTATAATTCTAACTCTAGACTACTTTCCGGTCGGCAATTTCACTGTGATCCCTGAAAAATTATCACTCATCCCCAAGATCTGATTTTATAGTCAAACCCTGTTTTTTGGTAAGTCCATGTATAACATAATCCATAATATTGTCGTCTTTAATTTTATTTCTAATTTTTTCTTGGAAGAATAAATATAAACTTTTTTTATACCGTAGATTCTTAATTTAATCACGGTGAAAAATTAAAAAGCTCAAATTGACAATATTTCGAAGTTTTTAACTTATTCTTATTTTTTTCAACATTAAAAACAATTTCATTACATTTTTTTATAGTCCATGATTTTTTTGCTGTTAATATATTAAAATTGTGTTCAGTTTCGCGTGTAAAGAGAATTCTTTATTAGAATTGCTTAAAGTTAACGCAAAACCAATATATTATCTAGTCGATTCAACTAAATATTTTATTAAACTAAGCAAATTCTTTGGCTAAATCAACTCAATACTTGATCTACGAGAATATTTGGTTCAAGCAACCAAAAAATTTGGTTGGGCCAACTAAATATTTTGCTATACACACAATAACTATATTCTATGGTTGAACTAGCAAAATTTTGATTGATTAAACGAAATCGATTTCTGAGTGAACAAAACAAAAAATGCGAACTTCCTATTATCAAACAATAGTTAATTACAAATTGAGACCCTTTTTTTTTAGTTCCGGAAACAAAAGTTATCGGGGGAACATAAGAGTTTAAGCAACTTCCAGCGCACCCAGAAGAAATTTGTTCTCATTTAACAAAATTGTTTTGTTGGCCGCATTTAATTGATTTCAGAATATGTTTTGGTTAAAAGAACTAAATTTTCGTTTAGTTGAACAAGTTTGTTTGCTTCGAATAAAGCTGTTTGTTAAATGGTTTTGTTAATTTTAGAAAATAGTTGATTAATATATAAAAAGCATTTGCTTGGCCCTAACAAACAATCAAAAAGAACATTTTTTTTAATGAAGAAAAATATTTGGTTTTGCATCAATTAAAAAAACTTCTTTATACCAGCATAAAGATCGATTTTCAAGAACTAAAATATTCTTTTGGATCGAGCCAAGTATGTGTTTGGATTAACCAAAAGTTTTACTTGGACCAGCCAAAATATTTGATTGTATCAACCAAGAGATGTGGTATAATAAACCAAAGTTACCTAATCAAAAAATTGTCTGGGGCCAACCAAATATTTTGTTGTCCATATAATAAACATACAACAGGGTTCTTTCCTGAGTGTAAGATATTTGATATTTACTATTAAAGGTAGATTTCTGGAAAATTTTTAGATCGATTCAGTAAAAATTGTTAGAAATATCCATTTTGTAAGTAAGCATGCGACGCCGTCTACGAATGCCTCTAAAGATCAGTTCAATCCTAAAAGAATGTACCATATTGTCAATCTGAGTAGAAATCCAATTAATAGCCTCGGTTTAAGCCGGTCGCTCATCGGGAAACTGGGAGGGATCTATCTAAGAACGTAACGGTAAACTCGTCAGATCCCAGGTTCATATACCTGCTGGGATCCGATTGGGTAATTCGGATACAAAGTCATTAAAAAAATATTGTTTCCAGCGAAAAATTGGTAACTTGTTGTGTCTCTTAAGGCTCCTCGTAAAGAATATAATGAACTCTAAAAGTCAAATCAAGTTAACTATTCTGGCACTAAATTGGTTTCGCAAATTGATTATTGAAATAAGGTTAATTTTAATTACGGATCTCGCTTTTATTTGCGAACTTCGAAAAGACGACGCGACGTGAGTGCAATGTGGATCCTCGTTCTTGGTAAAAATCTGAAACTTACTAAGTGTTTACGCAGACGCTAGGCGCAGAAGGCGCCATACATGGCGGTAAATTTAAATCAGTACATACTAAAAATTGCCTGAAAAATAGATAAAATTTGTAACGTTGCTGCCATTTTACATAGCAGAATCGATAAGTTTCATTTAATAAGTTAAAACATTAGAAAAAACTAAAATTTTTAAAAAAGATTTAACAAAAGGTTAGCCCGGCCAGTAACCGGCCCGCTCTGGAACAAAGCTGACTCTAGAAAATTGTGGGCCGGTTGGATCCCGACCAGTTCCTGTCCATGAAACCCAATCAGGGGTATATCCGCTGGGCTCCCACCAGAAACTTTGTTTTAATAATGCCAACCGGGAAATTTTCTGCACCGGATATAATCAATGTAATAATTAAACCAAAAAAAGGTAATTCCGTTCGATGAACATTGTGAAATCGAAGCCTATTTGTAGGGTTTTGTTTTGAAACCAGCTTCAATTTGCGGGCTCTCTTTCAGTTTTGTTTTTATCCGCCTTGACCTAAATTTAGGTTTAATCTACAAGCGACTTTTGTTTCCTCTCTCATTAGAACGCTGAATCGCGAAATTTCATCGATAGCACGACCCGAAGCGAGCGAGCAAGGCTCTCAGTCTCGATATGCCCGTGCCTATGTGCTCGGCTCTATTCGAGTTCGTATTCGTGCTTTCAATAGTTCGACGCTTTCGAATTAGAATGGATGCCCATTTGCGAGCTTGCGTGGCATACATTCGTGAATCATGGAACTGACGTCTTTTGACACGGAGAGGACACACCGCCGGAAACGCAACCTCCGGCGATAATGTCCGTCAACATGGTGAAGCGACCGTTCTACCAACAATGTACTATTGTTACCAACTTATTCCATTACAGATAACTCCTCGTTCATTGTTTCATGTCTCTTGTCCTCTTCTCTCTTTCTCACCAAGGTAGTCTTTCTTCTCCTTTATCGTTATTTTCACTCGCAGCTTTCCCTTCTGAGCTGAGTCTCTTGTGTTTAATACTACTCGCAATTCTTGAGTTTCTTAATTGTTTAATGAATGACTAAACAAAGACCATACTGATCAAGAGGGGAAAGGAATCGAACTCTAAGACAAAAAATTTTTGTTTGAATCAAACAAATTATTTCTTTAATATGGCATCAAAAAATGTTTGTTTGATTCAAATACATTTTTTGTTCGTCCTTATTTGTTTGGTTTAAATAATTTTTCATACTTAGCCTCAAAATTGAGCATTCTTCATTAAAATAATGTACAAGCTCGATAATACGTTTATCGTTAATCATAATTATCGTTGTGTATGTAAAAGCAGAAACACTAAAGTTATTCAATTTGAATGCTTAATTCTGGTTAATTTTTAATTCAGTGCGTCTCATTTCTGAATTAAACATTCACAATTTAGAATAATGAGAATTGAACCAGAGTTAGAGCCTACCGATTGAAATCGGAGAGTAAACGCTAAGGATTCTCAAGGCCCTAAGAAGCTATCAGAAATTTTCCGCAGGTACTCAGGTATTTAAAGGTCGATGTAGCTCGCTTAAACGGTATGAAGGCTTTAAAATGTCCTTTCCGAAATTGAAAAGCAGAGAGGGTTAAATTGAAATAAGAATTCGATCATAAATAACAAGCAAAGGTTAATTCAATAGACTGGCCAACACTCAAGGATCCTTTGTTAAACTTTCAGATTAAAATTTAGAAGTAGATTTTTTCATTTCAAAGTTAACAGCGTAAAACATAATAGTTTGGAATCTACGGTTTTCGATTACTTCAGATATTAAAAAAATTTTTTTTAAATGTTAAAAATTGGAATTAAAACAACGTATCTCGTACATGGAATACCAATACAATAGGACCATTATATGACCGTCGCATTACTCTTAAAAAGATCTCGAAAATGACTCAAATCTCTCTATCTATGAGATTAAATCATTCAGATCAAACCTGCCAATTTGACTCGAACGGTCCAGGCTACACCTTTCACCCGATTTGAATTATCTATTTAAAACTATTTGCACTGACTTTCAATTCTTTAGGTATAGCTATACAGTAATGATCAAGACTCCCGACTGCTAGGCGATAGGTTCAGCTTTAGATGTAGGTTCGAAACCCGGTAGCTGCAGAAATTTTATTTGTAATATAATGTTTAAAAATGTAATATTAAGTATTGATTTCAAGCAGAACCATTAAAATTTAGTAAAAAAATACTTGCAATCAATTTTTTTTTGGTATTTATTTATTGTTATATCTTTAGAGTATAGCAATGGTAGGTGTTTGAAATTAAACAAAAAGTTTTAAAATAACACTTTTTTGATTATCAATAATATTTTGACCATATGGAGTCGCATGATGACGAATGAATGGTCGTAAACACAATTAAATGATTTTTTAACATCAACTCTAGCATTTTCGTACGACAGCGGTTTGCCAGTAAAGAACCAGTCCTAATGTGCAGACCTTCAAAAAGAAAAGACCAGTTCATTAACCAGCCATTTTTGATCCATTTACTTTTTCGAGAGTTATCGTGTTTACGGATGAACAGATAGACAGACCTACGCCATGGTAAAAACTTGATTTTCGGATTCAGCAATTTTTGATCCACCTTTGACACACTTTTTGAAGGTCCAAAAAGAAAAGACCAGTTTGTTAACCAGCCATTTTTGATAAAAATTCAAAAAGTAAGCACATTTTGAAAATTTTTGGGACCACTTTCTTTTGAATTTGAAAATTCTATGTACGGATATTTATAATATTAAAATGGAAAAACAATTTATCCCCATGACTTTTTCGGATAAAACGAAAATTGTCAGAGTTTTGTAATTGCATTTTATAAACTAATACTACTTATTTTTCTACATTTTTAAAACACTTCAACTTTTGAAAAAATGTGTTTTTTTAAATTTACAAGGTGATTTACTTATGAAGATTCAATTAAAATTAAAATTATTCAACAAGGTTAAAAAAAATCATAAGATGAATTTCAACTATCATCATTTAAACTTTATTGTTCACGATTAATAAATTTAGCATATTGATATATCTTAAAAAGAAATAATGCTTAAAAAATAAAACTTCATCAATTTTCCCTTTAAAAAATTCATAAAAATATTATGCTAGATTTGCACTGTTTCAGTTTACGGTCAAAGGATATGGATAGTTGAATAAATTAATTTTAGTATTAAAATTTTGTTTAATTACACTGAAAGCTTCCCTTTCTCTATTGATACCTACACAGATAACACACATTCTCATTTGAAGGTCTGATATTGACGATAATGAGAAAGAAATCTCACTGTTTACATAAATTTGAATCTGTTATCTTCACGATTCGAACTGGCCTCTTTGAATTCCTTTCGAATCGACTTTCGAGGCGCTTTAAATTATGCATCAGTTCGGTTCGGAAAGATTCGCACAGTCCTAGTCAGAGGCTGTTGTCACTCTCTCCGCGAAGGAGCCGTAGTGTGCGAGTACTCTGTCAAGGATATTGCGCATTATTATGCATTCTAATTGGAAACGATTCAGACGGCCCTGACTATTTATGTTCCAAAGGTCCGGACTTAGTAACAAGGCCTGTGCGAGCCAAACGCCGAAATTGTTATTATATGGGAATTGGAGAGTATAGCTCATTTCGAAGAGAAATGTTCAGTTTCAACTAGATTCACCTATTATTGACGATTCTCAGTATGATTTACAAACATTTTTTTTTTCAAGGAAAATATGGGTTAAGTTTCATGGGACTTTTGAAACTTTAGGCGTCCCTGAATCCGAATCCAAAGTCGGTATCTCGAAGTTAGCTCTTGTTTTGAGGTTAAATATTTTGAGGTTAGGAAGAAAACAAGACTTAATTTGGACATTCCGACTTCAGATTCGGATTTAGCAATCAAAATATGTACAAATTGACATGTCTGGTCCATCGAATATCCTACTTCTTTGTGGAACTATGTAATCACAAAATCCCAATATTCTTTAATTCCCCTGAAAACTTTTTAAAATGAGCCTTACTTTTTGACTGCTAGTCTTAGAATTAAAGAATATCTTTTCAATTTTTTATGCGAGAAATCCGTAAAGACGTGTTGTTTTAATTTGTGACAGTTAGTAGACGACGAGGATGAAGTTGAAGTTAAATGAGATAATGATTGGTGGAAGAAAGAGCTAGGGAAGCAGCTGGCAGAATCGGTGGACTTAAGTGAGACGCGGAAACATAATATTATTTTGCAAGGGAGCGTCTTGAATTTATCCCCTAACTCGGTAATACCATAAACAGATACCAGGGATTAAGTCAGCAACCCCTTTACCGTACGATGTCTTCTCGCAATCTTTACTCAGGAGCTGTCTCCTTGTAGGATGAGCTAGCTAACACCCCTTTAAAGACCACTCAAGCCGATCGTAGGATTTACTTCGGCCTTACTTGTACTTACATTTTAAGTCACGTGAACATCTTATAGTTTCGTGCCATCTTTCACTTTTAATTTTTAACTGAGAACGGTTGACTACTTTCACTGCATACCACTAATTACCTGGTATTTACTTACTACTTAAGGGGTCGTTCAAAAAGTACGCCACGCTAGTTTGAACTCTTGCCATTGTTTCCGCCAGTTTCAGATCAATTTTTTTCAAAGGAAATAATTTTAAGACGAATAGATTTCAAGTCGAAGTCTATTGTATTTTTATAAAAATATTTGAATTTTCAAACAGAAAAGATTAACTTTCTGCCAAAAGAGATGAATAAACAATTAAGTTTCCAAGAAAGAAATAATTTTAGACCAAAAAGTTGCATCAAACACAAAATAGATAAACTTTCCGGCGAAAAAGACAAATTTTCAGAAACATAAGAATTAACTTCAAACTAAAAGGAATCTGTATTATCGTAAGAGATAAATGCAAACGATTAGTGTAGATATCTTTCTCACCTAAGTAAAAATAGAAATCAACCTATCGATCAAAATTACTCTGCAAATAACAGAAAATACTTAACGTCATTTTCAACTAGATGGAGAAAATTTCTTTAATATTAACTTTTTCTGAAAAAGATCTGCTCTTGTTGTTCAATGCAGCGATCTGTTTTCAGAAAAAAATTGTAATGGAAATTTTTTGATATTTACTTTTCATTTAGTCTAAAATGGCGTCAAGTATTTTCTGTTATTTGAAGAGTTAACTTGATCGATATGTTGATTTCTATTTTCACGCTGGTAAGAAAAGTATCAACAATAATTGATGGTTACTGTCTCTGATGATAATACAGATTCCTCCAAATTACTTGAATCATAAATGTAACACCTGGCTTGAGATAGTGTATATTTCTGAAAAAAGTATCTTCTTTCGATCACTCTAACAACTCAATGAAAAAGCAGCCGACCGGCAATCGGAAGTAATGTGGTTCGATTCATAGTCGAGCAAGGAGAAGATCATTTTTCAGGAGAAATTTACCTTAAAAATTTTACAAATTTATTTTCTATCTATTCTAAAATGAGGTTTAGTATTTTCTGTTATTTGAAGAGTTCACTTGCTCGATATGTTCATTTTTATTTTCACGATGGTGAAAAAAATATCTACACTGATCGGTGGTAACTATCTCTGATGATAATACGGATTCCTTTAAAATTACTCATATCATAAATGTAACTCCTGGCTTGAGATAGTCTATATTTCTGAAAAAAGATTCTTATTTCGGTCTCTCTAATAGCTTTATGGGAAAGCAGCCGACTGCCATTTGGAAGTTCTGTGGTTCGTTTCCCATTGTAGCGACAAGAGCAGATTTTTGATCCTAAAAAATTTAAATTCATAATTTCAAAATAGTTGAATTTTCAACAAAATTTTTCAAAAAAAAATCATGCCAAAAAGACCAATTTTTTAGAATGCAGATCAATTTTCCATCCAGAAGAAGGGGTTATCTGCATTTTGTGCACGTATCAGTCCATTTATTAAAAAACAATTTGAATAATGGAAATCCGCGAAATTGGAAAAAGCCAGGAAAAAACTTGTCTTGAAATTAGTGAAGTAGGAATTAGTTTTCAAAGATATGCTTGAAATTTTATAACAACACATCATTTTTTTGAATGGTAGAAGAGAAATTTTTAATTTAAAAATTTTTAATTAATATTTTAGTCGAGTTGAATTTTAGGGATTATTTTTTTTACATTTTTTTATAATAAAAGGGGAAAAATTATTTTCAATATTATTATTCAATTGAGAGTAAGTGAATTTTTATTTATTTGATCTCTTTTCTGGATTTGAAGAGATAATTTTTTTATTGTTAACATTGTGGTTCACGTTTTTCTTAAGATAATAGGTGCAGGTACTATGAAATTTGAAACTGCATATGTCAAGGTATACATGGTTCATTATAAAAATATATTTCTTGATTTTAACTTTTGATTTATTAAAGAAATACCTAAAAACTCGTGACACAAATAGATTTAATAAATATGAAATCAATCATATTATAGCAGAGAAATAAAGTTTAAAGTTCAAAGTGTATAAAGGCTAGGAAAGGATGTCCATAAGATGACGATGTCCATTCAGGTTCGGGCACGGCCCGAGGGCTTTGCAAGACACGAAAATATTATAAGGGCCAATTCTCCCTTTTCAGGAAACATTTTCTTTATCATTTCATTCACTTTAGCTTGAAAAATGATAAAAAAAGTTATAAGTATCTCGAAATTTAACTATTAGATCTGTCCACTATTGAAAATCTGATCAGATTTGGAGGAGAATTGTTTACCCTTACTGTTCTAAAAGAGCTAGAAATTGATGTATTCTTGCGTAATGGAGTTTCCCGCATTTCTTCTGTAGTCATTTCTTCAATCATGCCACTGTGCATGTTTATTTTCATCCGTTTTGGAACCACTCCTTTCAATATATACATTCCACGAAGTCTTCCATCCTCCACTACTGCTAATACGTCACCACTGGACGTTGTTAATACAATTTGTTCTTCGATAGGCATAGGCACATGGGCAAAAGTTACTCGATCTCTAAATCGCATAGGGTTATGGCGAGGAAAAGTGTACCTTCGAATTTCAAATCTATGGTGCGGATTAGTGGTTGGAACAAGCCGAATAAATTTAAAGTCTTCAAGTCTATACCCAAGTATTGTTACAGAAGAGAAATTGGCACGAGGAGACCTAGACCTGTCACGAATAAAAAGCTCGACAGAATCAGAAAAGCTGCTCGAAGGACCCGGGGCAAGATGTGCATTAGAAGAAGGAGAAATTCCGGAACGAGGAGCACCAGATCGAGCTTTCGAAGTTTGTAAACTCCGTTCTGCAACAAGAAAGACAGATTAAAAATTTTTTTATATACTTAAACTTCAAAGATACGAGCTCTAAAGATAATAGTGTGTCACAGATACGAGCGTCCTGAATCCAAAGGAGCGAGAGGAATTTTTTCGTTTTTCCCCTGACCTATTAAATAGCGAATTCGCTTGTACTGCACTGGCTTCCTTCTTTTTTCTCACTCCGATCTGCTTAGGTGGAGGTCGGAGGGCTTTTGGAGTGCACTAGTGCAGGATAACCGAATTCGTTATAAGACTCAGGCCCGCGCGAGTGCTCCGTGTCTTGAATTCAACTTGCGCGTGCGCGTTGTAGGCCTGTGTGCTTTCTCACGGGTTACTCCCGAAATCTAAGCGTCACGGGAGTGGGAGCCCCTTTTGCGGACGTATCTTTGGAGTTTTCGATTCCCGAACTTCTCGTATCCTTGGTAGTTCCAGTGAAACAGAAAATCGTATGGCGGGTGTTCGTCCGTCTATTTTTCAGACTTTTCTTCCGCTAATGGAATCTATATTACCATAGGAGATAGTAACAATCGTTCAGTGGAAGAGATTTCTTTTACCGAATGTGAAAATGAAAGATCAAAATTATCGATCGGACTAGGTGGGGATATGAATTAATTTTTTTAATTCAAATACTTTTCTGAAAATAAAATCTTCTCCTTTTTCTCCGTTAGCAACCGAACCAAGGTCTTCTGATTGCCGCACAGTGAAAAAATGACTTTTTTGGTTCAAAATGACGACAGTCCACATATATTGTCCGATTTTAACAAGAAATTGAAAAAAAAGCTAACAAGAGTTCTAAGAGAGTTGTTGAGCCTGATTTTTAAATCAGGCTTTCAATTATCTTATAAATAAACAGATATGATGAAAAAATGTGCTCGCAGCGTGGGCACATTCTCCTCGCACACTGTGCACGCGGCTCGTTTTTTTCTCAAATTTGCATATTCGCGATCGGTCTTTGCATTTCTCCCACATTCGTGTAGAGACCTTTCAAAGTAAAGATCAAGGAATCGACAGCTATAATTTTGTGATTATAAACTCTCTTTTGTTAAAGGTCTTTCAATCTTCGAGAACACATTCTCATCACGTATCTCGTGGTTCGCACTCGATTTTGCACAAAATGTCAAATTTTCTACATTATGCTCGACGATTATATCTCAAATATAATACAATTTTTATTTACCTCTGCCTTAGGTTGGGTATTAAGGTTTTGCAAAATGAAGTACAAATTGACTTTAACATGATTACTTTATTATTTGTTTCTCATTTTGCGTTAAATTTTATTCTCAGCTGCGCTGAAACATATATCAGTTTAATAAATGTTTATCATGATAATATTTCAAATTTTTGTTCATTAGAATTGAAAAATTGTTTAGACAATCTTGTTGGGCCTCGAGAAAGTAACGTTCTTCTTTTATTGAATTTTTCTTATACCATGATTTTTTTTGCTGCAAATGTTCATTTTCGTTTGGATGCTATAAATTCGGTAATTTTTTTTATCACAAAAGGTAATTAAGATCAATTGTTCGTATTTTGGTCTACTAGGAAAGGCTGTCGAAAGAATTTTTAAATAAAAAAGAAAAGTGGTCTCAAAAATGTTCAAAATGCTGTAACTTTTTAAAATTTCATCAAAAGAAGTTGGCTAATGAAAAAAATTTCTTCAAGTGTTACCGTGTTTACAGTCTACAAGGACAACGACAACGACAACAACAATGACAACGACAACGACAACGACAACGACAACGACAACGACAACGACAACGACAACGACAACGACAACGACAACGACAACGACAACGACAACGACAACGACAA
>NC_046658.1:99214945-99233629 GCF_010883055.1 Belonocnema kinseyi
AACGACAACGACAACGACAACGACAACGACAACGACAACGACAACGACAACGACAACGACAACGACAACGACAACGACAACGACAACGACAACGACAACGAAAACGACAACGACAACGACAACGACAACGACAACGACAACGACAACGACAACGACAACGACAACGACAACGACAACGACAACGTAAAACGACAACGACAGCGACAGCGACAAAGACGAAAGACAACGATAAAGACGAAAGACAACGAAAAAGACGAAAGACAACGACAAAGGCGAAAGGCGACGACAAAGACGAAAGACAACGACAACGACAAAGACGAGAGACAACGACAACGACAAAGACGAAAGACAGACACCGACGTAAACATTATTTTTTCTGACTCAAAGGGTCTTAGAATTTTGACATTGGATGGAATCCGCGAAAGTCATTTTCACACAAACCAATTTTTTTGTCATTGGGATGAGAATGTAAAAATAGCCATTTCTTCATTTGACCTTCCCGGTGTTCGTCAATAACAAGGCTATATGAAGATCGCCTAAGTTTCAGAGAGTAACATCATTTTAAGATGTTACGTTATTATACAATTATAAAAAATTTTATAAACAAATTATTTGTTGAACGAATGTTTTATACGATTTTTCATAATTTTATGGTTCTTTTAAAAGTTATATTCCAAGAAATTTGGATAAAAACAATATAAGAATGAAAAAATTTCTTCCCAGGGTTTCAATTTCAGCATCAATCATAATAAGTTAATACATTTTATGATTTTTATGACACATTTAATACATTAATGCATTAATCAGGAATTTTTGTACAGAAAAGATTCGTTTTTTATGTCAATTTTTTAAATTAAGAACTTCACGATACTTTCAGCAAAATTCATAATTTTTTAAATTAATTTTATGATTTTTATTCTAAATTTAATAAATGAATGGACCATTCGGACATCCGTCGATGGAAAAATTGCTTCCTTTTTCGAATAATGGACTGGTTTATTAAATTTGTTGGAAAAAAACTATCAACTAATTTTGAAGTTTGCTGAAAGCATCATGAATACTATTAAATTGATCATGAAATTCCTAATTGAACAGTCTGAAATTAAAAAAAAAAGAATTTTTTTATTGACAGATGCCCCAGAAATGCTTTTGTTAGTTGAAATTGCTTATAAAATCATAAAATTAATTAGAAATTATGAATTTTGCTGAAAGTATTATGAAGTTTGGAACTAAAAAGTTTACCACAGTTGATCTGCTCGTATTATTGAGAGGTCGAATTGGTGTGTTATTCTACAGTTTCCTTGAAATCAATTGAAATAATTTTACGACTTGAAAGGAGGAAATTTTGAAGAGTAATCATTAACTAGAACAAAAAAGTTAATTTTGATGCCGCGTTCGGCGTAGTAGGCGCAGCCGGCCGCGAATGTGTGTGCGTGATATGAGACAAGGAGTGAGGCCAAGCGAATGAAGGAGAAATCGGGGAACGAGAAGTGTCGTACCGAGAAGTGTTGTAGAATCTACTGTATATTCCAGGTTAAAAGAGATAAAATTGGAAAAATCAAGTTCCATCCCAATTCAGAATTGTAATTCTTATGACTAGAAGTTATCTGATATTCTAATTCAGATTTTAATTATTTTTCATAATTGCCGCTTCCAAAGCAAAAATCTTTCTAAATATTTAGAAATTCTTTAAAATATATAAAAATAGTTTAATTTCATAAATTTTTTTAAACTTTTCAATTAAGTGAGAAAACTTGGATAAAAAATAATTTGCGGAAAGCTTCAAAATGCACATAATATTATAGATATATTTTATTATTATATTCACCAATAGAATTGAGGATAAAGGCCAAGGATAATACGAGAGTACAATCAATCTTCATCTTTTTGAATTAGAGAAAAATTTTTTACTGCTTTAATGAAAAATTTAATTGATAATGTAATGGATGTATATTTCAGTTCTTTATCACATTATATAAAGCACGTATCCTATAGTCGTTATCTCTTGTCTTTTGCGCGTCAAATTTATCCATATCAGATATTTACATTTCAATAAAGTTAGTTTCAGGTTAAAAAGGTGCCATTTTAAAGCTTTCAAAATCTTATATACATTCATCCAAATACGGGATGTCCATCTGGCGTATGATTATTAATTACCGGTTTATTTTCTGAATTAAAAAAATTCTCTTTATCTAAATCATAATATAAATATTCTTCAAAATATACGTATATTATCTGTTCTCATTGACAATTATATTTGCTTTCTGAAATTCTCTTCTTCATATCAGAATTATGTTTATTCATAAAAATTCGCTATCATATTTTTTGTTGTTACGGTGTTGACCAGATAATTATACGCAAATATAATTTATATTAGTTTTCTATCTGAATCGTCTGAATAAATATTTTAGAAATATTAATTTTTCTTATTTAAGTCATAAAAAAATTTTTCTCTGCCTCATCAGGAAACTGAACCAAAGTCTTCATGTTGTCAGTTTAGTTCTTTTAAGACCTGGGTTCAATTCCTAGCGGAGTCAGCGAAGAATTTTTTCACAACTTATAAACCTGATATTAATATTTAGAAAATATTGTTTAAGATCGGGTAGGAAGAAAACACTAAAAAATTGTAGTTTCTGATTTCAAAGAGGAACTTTTTACAGTGCCTCCTCCTGAATAAAACAGTCAAAATACTATTTTATGACTATTTATTGCCAAAATATTTATTGTCAATAGAAAGAGGTTTTCGAAAAACTCGACTTTTTAAAGGACTATCAGTAGGTAATTTACGAAATTGAAATAAAATTCCAACTCTTATCCTCTCTGGAAAAGAAAATATTTATTATACAACATTTGTTCTTTGAAGAAATAATTGAAAATTGAACATTGGTAAATTCTTTTAATTTGCATAAGATGAAATATTTTGTACTACTATTTTTAAGTGTCCTAAATAATGCAAAATAACAAAACATGAGAAAAATTTATGAAGTTGATGCATAGGATGAAGTTTATTACTTCTGAAATTCATTTACAGATTAACATACACATACACACATAATATTATCGACATGACATTACAAACTCTAGATCAATATATTATTTATTAAAATTCTCAAAGATTAATTGTTTATCAAAAAAGATAAGCTTTTAACGAAATAAATACATTTGTAAGTAAATAACTGATATTTTAATTTGAAGAAGATCAATTTTCGACGAAACATGGAGTAGCTGCATTTTCATATGAAAACTCAATTTTTGACTAAAAACAAATGAATTTGCCACAGAATACTTCAACAAAATTATTTGAAAACGTAACTGCTAAGAGGTTTACTTATTGCATTTTAAATAAAACATTCATTTTGATAGTTTTCAATAAAATACTTTTAAACTTGGGTATATGCAGAAAGGTGGCTTCGAAGGCTTAGGGTCAATTTAGAAGAAAGGGCTTTTAAATCAATTAAAAAATCGAAGTTCCCCTATCCATAAAGTATTTTATTATTTCTATGGAGGAAAAAGAAAACATCTTGAAGATTTTTTTTTCCTTAAAAATGGAATTTTTTGTTTTTTTTTCCAACGTGAAAGGAGTAATACCTAAATATTTAAGAAGGTAATCGAATTTTTGTTTGCAGGACGAAAAATTATAAAAATTACAATTTTTTTAGGCTGTGTATAATCTTCCTGGAAAATTGAAAATGTTCGAAAATGGACCGGTCGGGAGTCTTTTTATATCTCTTTGGAAATTTAGTATCTAAGTTTTGTTACAAGCTAATTACTCTAATATTTTGACATTATACTAAAAGAGATTTAGGCAGATTCTGAATTATTGTACTGCTTGAAAGACATTTTTTTTTAATTATTCAAATTTTTGTTCAAAATTTGTCCAGACCTTTTCTAAAATTTGGAAGGTAAATGATCCTACCAAGTTCAAGTTTCGAATGATAATTTTTTTACAAAATTATATGTGCCAAATTTATTGGGCATTTTAAATCATTTATCGGGTACCTGAAAATATTTTAGATGATCAAATAATGGTTCAATTTTTAATAATCTAAAAGCTTAAGAATGTACTTAATATTACAGATATATTTTATTATTATATTTACCAATATAATTAAAGAAGACCAACAAGGATAAAACAAGAGGAGAAATAAAGTTCGTTAAAACTCATATGAAAATTTTTATAATCCTTCACGCTTTAGTGAAATTCTGTCAAAGAGTATATATTCAAGGCCCTAGCAGTTTTCAAACAATTTTTTTTCGCATTTTTGAGTCAAAGGCCTCAATTCCTCTATAATTAAGATCCACAAAATTAAGAAAAATAGAGAGGCTAGACTTTACAAAAAACTTAAGAATCAAAATGCCTTACCAAACTAAAAAAAATACAAAGAGACTAAACTGACCCAAAATATTGTATCAAATAGCAACATTTTAAAAGGGTCTATCCTCATTTTTCGACTCGTCGTCGCTACAGAAACTCACAGACGTGATCCGTAAGACTGCTTTTTTAGACGCCGTCACGAGGAGGAATCGTTTTATCCACCGACAGGGAGACTCGATGTTCTAAATATGGATTTCAGTATCACGATCCACGAACTCCTCAAAATGAGTCACAGTCTTATCCCTATAACCATGACCTTCTAGGTTTATAAATCCTTTCCAACAATCGTTATATATCTCTGTTTTTTCTGCAGTGCGTTTTTGTATCAATTCAAGCAACTTAACTTGGTCTACAACTTCAACAAAACATCCAATTTCACCGGCTTGTTCCAGGCGTTGATCAAGAGCAACTGCGGATACCTCTCTACAAAAAGAGAGTTTTTCGACCAATGTTTCTCTTGGATTTGCCTGCCCTTCAACAATGGTGCTCTCATATACGAGGTGTGTTCAAGAAATAAGGTGACTTTATGGTTGTCTCAAAAATTATTCATTTATTCCTCAATATTTATGTTGACCCCTTCAAAGTAATCCCCCTTTAGATATAATACACTTGTGCCAATCCTTTTTCCAATCATTGAAGCATTTCTGATAATCATTTTGTGGTATAGCCTTGAGTTCTTTCAGCGATGCAGTTTTTATCTCCTTAATCGTTGAAAATCGATCTACTTTCATGGGTGTCTTCAGTTTTGGGAAAAGAAAAAAGTCACTGTGGGCTGAATCCGGTGAATATGGAGGCTGAGGCATGACTGTGGTGCTGTTTTTGGTCAGAAAATCTTTGACAAGCAACGATGAATGAGCAGGTGCATTATCGTAATGCACGTGATCCGGACGTTTTTTGCGTATCGCCTCTCGCAAACGGCGCATAACTTGAAAGTAATACTCCTTATTGACCGTACGACCGTGTGGTAAGAAATCCTGATGCACTATGCCACGGTAATCAAACAAGACAGTGAGCATAATCTTCACATTTGACCGAAATTGTTGTGCTTTTTTCGGCCTTGGAGACTCAGGATGCTTCCACTGAGACCATTATGCTTTAGTTTCGACGTCATAACCATATACCTACGATTCATCCCCAGTTATAACCCTTTTGAGAAAATCAGGATCATTATTGACTTCATTCAACATCTCCTGAGCGATGGTCATCCGATGGATCTTTTGATCAAAATTAAGCAGTTTTGGAACAAATTTCGCTGACACACGTCCCATGCCTAAAACGTCCGACAAGATAGCATGGCATGAGCCAACCGATATGCCAACATCTTCAGCAACTTCTCTGATGGCAATTCGGCGATTTTTCAACACCATTTCTCCCACTGCTTGAACGCTTTCATCTGTTGTTGACGTGCTGGGACGTCCAGGGCGAGGTTCGTCTTCGACATCCTCTCGGCCTTCTTGGAACAGCTTGTACCACTTATACACATTTTTCTTACTTAGAGTAGACTCACTGTATGCAACTGTCAACATTTAAAGATGTTTAGAGCACTGGATTCCATTTTTCACACAAAATTTAATGCAAACTCTTTGCTCCATTTTTTTCGAAAGAAGAAAATCGCCAGGCACACCAAACCTTTCTAACCTTTTACGTCTCTGCCAGAACAACAACACGAGCTATATAGTCAAAACTGTTAACATATGATCGTGACGAGTGTACCAACGCAACAAAATAAAACATTTAAAACTTGAATGTACGTAGCTCGCGAAAATTGAAAAGTCACCGTACTTTTGAAACACACCTCGTATAGTTTGCTCAAAATTTAAATTAATAGCCACCCTGTACGTGATCAATATGCATGTTGCTGATGAAATGCGACACCTCTAAAACAAAGCGTTTTTAGCAGCAGTATGCATACACCATATTTTTCTTTTGTTTTCCAAAGAACTATTCTACTGAACAGATCCAAAGAAAAAACTAAAGTTAAATTTTGTTGTATGTACAATTTCCCGCTGTTAAATTTTACATGTTATTTGGCAAAAGCTTATCATACGATGAAATAAAAGCTGTCGTATGCTATGGCGTCCTCAGTCATAATAGGAAAGCGGTAAAGGATGAGTAAATTCGAGCTATAAATCGGGTCACCAGATTTAAAGCAACACAGAAAAAACGAAGTTTAAAAGTTGTTGCAGTTACGACTTGCAACGGTTAAAAAGTAAACATATTTCGGCTAGAGCTTCACTGAGATTAGGAGAATAATTCTTATATCGTCTACTGCCTCACGCTGAAGTAAGCAAATTTTGGGGAAACATGTAGCATCAGCAACAGAAACAAAGAAAAACATTTGTTCTTACTGATATATTTCCTCTAAAATAATTCACACTACTTTAGGGGATTTAGAACTTATTTAATACCATTTAAGAAAAAGCGCAAAAATCAACTGACAGATGGGCATCCCCATTTCTCTGGAAACGTTAATTTTTGTTGCGGTGAATATTTTACCTGGAATCCATGTAAACTTTATCTTCCATTTTTTCTGTGTCTGTATCTCTCAGCCATTGCCAAGTCTTCTACCGGTCTTGTAAAATTAGATTCGGGCTGAAAAATTATACTATTGATCCAACAAGATGAGAATAAAGGCACAAGGATAAGAAAAAAACATAAATGTTGAGAAAATAAAAATGCTCGAGATTAATGAAGACGCATCCAAAAGCGCGTACGTTGTAGAAACGCTCATCCCTCATGGTTACCCAATTTGTTATAACTCTTAAGCTTTGTCTATCCTTTTTTGAAAACTATCACTCGTAGGATAAAACATAATGTAACCAAGAAAATGTACTTCGCTAATATCAACAAAGTTGTTCTCAAATATTTTTCGAAATTCCCATTATTTATGGAAATATATTGTAAAACAAAAATAATGATTTTGTACGTTCCTTCGTCAGTTTTTGTCACAGAAAGAGTATTACACTAAACTCTCGTTTCCAGTCAAGTTTCGGGGGTTTCCTTCAAATAACATTGAAATTATTTCGGAGGGATCGAAACGTCGACAGTGAGGGCCGCCTGACTTGTTTACAATTGGAATATATATATATATATTCACCTATCTCACGGTCGTGAGACGTGGTTGTGGCTGAAATCTTACCGCGATTTCGCTGGGAGCGGATACAATTTTCCAGATTATCACCCACTCCCGGCGAAATCCTGCGGTTGTCCTAGGAAGGCTGAGAACGGGGTGACTTAAAGCGAGAGTTTGGTGTAGTTATATCAGGGACGAGGGGGGAGAATGTTTAATTCTCACATTTTTCACGAGATAATGGTTGCAGGTACCAAGAAATTACAACGTGCATGTGTTAAGGTTCATATGATTTATTGTAAAATAATTTTTTCTAACTTTTGATATATAGAACACACGCTCAGATACATGTGATATAGAATGATTGAATGGGAATTAAAATATATCCACCAGATCTATTCATCCACCAGATGAAAATTTCTTATCAGGTTCGCTCTAAATGATACGAAAATATTTTGATAGTCAATTTACCCTATTTAGGAAACTTTTTTCAGCATTTTAGGGGCTCAAGCGTGAGAAATTAGAAACAAACAAAAAAAATTCAGAGTCTAAGTTTCAAATTTGTTCAGTATCGGAAATCTGATCAGACGTGGAGTAGGGTCGTTTACTTTTACTATTTTAAAACTCGTTGAGATTGGGGAGCGGGTACCTAAAGGAGTTTCACGAATTTCTTTTGATGTCATTATCTGAATCACTTCGCTATTCATGTTTATTTTTGAACGTTTCTGAAAGTCCATTATTTTAGTATAAATTCCACGAAGTATTTTATTACCCACCACTATTGCAAGTACGTCACCATCGGATGTAGATAATACACTTTGTTCTTCGGTTGGCATGGGCTGGAGGACCTGATGTTCTCCTTTCATGTAAATTGATCTATCGCCAGGGAAAGAATATCCTCGAATTTCAAATTGCCGAGACGGATTTTTGTCGGAAATCAGCCGAATAAATCTTAGTTCTTCAAGCGTATATCCGATTATGGATAAATAAGAATGACTGGCACAAGGAGACCTAGACCTTTCACGAAGAGAAGGCTCACCAGAAGGAGAAGTCTTGTTCGAAAAACACGTAGCATGATATCTTTCAAGAAAATAAGAATCTCGTGATAGAGAAGCACGATGCCTATGGTTTGAAGTCTGTGAACTCAATCCTGCAACAAGAAATAGAGACTTACATTTTTTGAAACAGATGCTCTTATAATAAAAAGAGATATTTCGGGTTCCAATTGTGTAAAAAACTATAAATTTTGCCGACGTTTTTGAACATTGCAGTTCACTTTTTCAGGGAAGTACTGCCTCGTGTATAATCGCATAAGATTATATAGAACCGAATAGTCTGGAATAGGAACGGATCAGGTAGTACCGTATCGGATATAAAAAGGTCGGTTGAAATCGGATATAATTGTATAGGAAAATATACAATTGTACAAGATCAGAAATGACCCTGTAGGATTTGACAGAATAGAAAAAGATAGGTTAGAATACAATACGATCGAACAGTATACGTCAGGATCTGATAGGATAACTGTAATATCTAAGATACAATATTAAATGGGCTGCAAAAATTTCTTTTTAAGCGCATGTTGCCTATATTGATTACTTTTTATTGCCAGTAATTTTAAGGTAATCTTTATTATCATCAGAGATAGTGACCATACATAAGTGTAAATACCTTATTTACCACCGTGAAAATAGGAATCAAACTGTCGATCCATTAAAACCTTCAAATAAGAGAAAATACATAGCGTCACTTTCAAACGAAAGTAGATCTTTTTTAAAAAAAATTAATTAAAAGAATGTTTTTGAATTTATTTTCTATCTAGTCTGAGAATCACGTAACGTATTTTCTGCTACTTAAAGAGTTGAATTGATTGATAGGTTTATTCATATTTCCATGGTGATTGGAAGTTCTGCGGTTACAAAGAATAAATTAAACATTTTAAAAATTTGGTACAGCCAGAAGTGTGGCTTTAAAGTGAATTTGTCAATTAAAATTAAAATTTAAAACTCTTCTTCTTTCAAAAAAAATTTAAGTTAGAAGTCTGGACACTTAAAAAATTTATTAAAATAGTTACTATTTATTTTAAAAGAAAGAATTTTTAAATAGAAATATGAAAAATAAGTCGTTTGAAGTTTAAAGCCTTAATAGCAAAAAAAAAAATAGAAATGCACACAATTGAATAATGTTACATTGAAAAATTATGAATAAGGCAATTTCAATCGTTGGTACTTTTAAAATTTCAAATTGACAGTTTTAATAGTTGATCGATATTAGTTTATATATAACGATTTTCATCTTAAAAATATTAAATATTTTTATTCAATAGTGGGAAATTGTTTAATTTTTAATTTTATAGCTTCAAACGAGTAATACCTTAATATTTAAAAGAATTTAACTTTGTTTTTTTAACGATGAAACATAAAAAAGGAGCGAACTTTTTTAAAGTGGGACTTGGACTGGGGAATTTCCACAAAGAATTATAATGTAGACTTTAGTACAGGCATTGTTGTGAAAAATTAATAATATTTTACTTGAATAGAGATTTTTTGACATGGGACGAGTATTTTGGGAAATATTTCAAATTCTGCTTTAAGAAAAGAAAATTGCAAGAAATATCGGTTTGACTTCAAAATAATATTTTTTGTTGTTGTAAAATTCTCATTTCCAGAATCAGATTCTGTTTCCAAGCAGAAATTTTTAATATATTTTGAAATCTTTCGAAATGTCTTGAAATATTTAAAAATCTTTTAAAGTCATTAAGATCTTTAGAACCATTTTTATTTGTATTTGATATATATTTTATTATTATGTTTACCAATAGAATTGAGGACCATCGCCAAGAATAACATAAGTGTAGAAACAATTCCCATCTTTTTGCTCCCAAGGATATACTGATTAATATAATAACAAATAATTTAATAATAATGTAATTGATGAATATTCTAGTGCTTATTTGGATCATACAATCTTATATACGTTACCTCTTAGATTTGTGGCGTTAAAGTTATTGTTATCAGATATTTACATGTCATTAGTCAGCTTCATGGAAAATAATGTATTTAATTAATTTATTACAACTGATATCACAATTTTTGTAATTTTTTGCGCTTCAAAAAATTCTCTGAAAAAGATTTTATATACAGAGAAATTTTTATATGAAAAAAAAATAATGATTTGAACAAATTATGATTTGGGACAGGGAATTAAAAAAACGTAACGAATTCTGACTAGTTCAGAATTGCGGACAGTTTCGCTAACAGCGAAACTGTATCTGTGACAGGGGCTTGTTAAATGTATTAGGTATCATTTTCTTTGGTCATTAAATTTTACTGGCTTATTTAAATATGATTCGACCCAAGGACAAATTGTTGTAGCTCTGATTGATGTCTAAGTTTGGTGGGATTTTGAGATAACATGTTTTAAATTCAGAATGCAACACTATGATATGTAATGTATTCGTTCGTGTCTTCGAAAAGCATTTATTACCCTATTTTGGAAAATTTTATAACCAACCTGAGTCAATTTATGATCTTTAAAAAAATTTATTTTTCTGATTGTACGAAAAAACTTTGTCCGTTCGCATCTTAGAAACTTTTGAATTGACCTATTTTCAAGCTTTCATTGGCCATTTTTCATCAATCAACAGAAACTCAGAAAGCAAAAAAAAATCACTTTGCTTATATGAAGACATTACTTAAATTTAGATTATAATGCAACCATAAATCAGAACGTTTTTAATTTTAATCGTACACATCGAACGTCATTTTGATGGCCAACCTGATTTTCTGAAAATCAGATTTTGGGTCAGGAGAACATTAACTTGAATAATATTAAAAGACTCAAATTTTCAACCTTAACAAACGAATTTACAAGAAGGCGGTTTAATATTTAACCAAAAATATAAATCTTTATAAAAGAATAAATTTTAAACGAATAATTCAACCTTCAGTTAGATATACAAAATTTACAAAAATCTTAATAAAATAGTTAAGTTTTCAACCAAAAAAATTAATTTTCAGACAAACAGTACTATTTTCAAATCGAAAAGCGGATTTTTCAACCTAAAAAGATAAATTTTTAAAAAACGGCTATATTTTCCAGCTAAAAATCAAATTTTCAACAACAAAGTTGAATTTCAACAGGATTAAACAGATAAAAAGGAGGCTTTGTATAGATTTAAATTTTCTCGAAATCGGAAGATAGAAATTTCTTATTTCTAACATTATTATTTAATGATAAGTGAGTCTATAGTATAAATGTTCGTACCTACTTTTTCCTGAATTGAAAGGAGGAATTTTTACATTCTCATCAGAGAAGGTATTAGATTTGTGTAAAAACTACCTTTCCCCCCATTTTTATCAAATTAATAAAAAACGAATTTTCTAAATATGTAAGAACAGTTTTTTTTAAGATTTAATTTTTTTTTTGATTCACGGGAGGAAAAAAGAGAAATCTTTTAAACAAGTTGTGCCGGATTCTTCCAGGATGGAACTGAGCATACCGACTAAACCTAAACCTACTTTTCCTGGGACTATGGATCTGCTCATGGTACTGCCCGTTAAGGCTTTAACATCGTGAGTAGAGGCCCCTTTAAAGTCATGTTAGTGACTCTTTCGTCATTCTTGTCCTTGTGGATACCTTCCTGGCTATGTTAGTTCACCCGCTGCTATCAAATCTCTGGCTCACGAGGATCTTGTTACGCATACTTTTGACAATAAATATCTCTATGCTCCTTCACTTCTCTTCAGACTCCACCAGAAGAGAGATCATATTTCCGGGCTTAACCTCTATGCCTGTTTCGGTGTTCATCTCTTCTCGGTATGTCTGCCACCTTTGACACGCACGTAACTTGTGATTCACGTCGTCAACCGGGTCGTTGCAGAACTCACAAGATTCCGATAGTTTGATTTTAAACCATTTGCGGTAAGCATTGAAGCATCAATGTCCGGTTACTGATTGCGTATGGTGAAATCTGACCTCACCATGCTTTATTCCTAGCTACCTGTGATGTTGTGGCATGCGCTGATGCGTCCATCTGCCCGTGCTTGGTTTAAGCCAGCGCTCCTGCCGTTCGCGCGTAAGTCTGACTCTGACTTCCTTTTTCACATCAGCCTTGATACGCATGTTCTCCTCCTCATTTCTAAGGCAAGCTCGTTTCTTATTTTGGTGTCAGATTTCCTTCCTTTTCAAGTCTAAAAAATCTATCGGTGGAACACTTGCGAGAACAAGTATCGCACTAGTGGACACTGTAGGGTAGGCTGAGACGATTCTCAGTGCTACTGCTCTCTGTGCCGACGCCAAAAATCCTCCGAAAGAATAGTTCGCCGTAACCGCCGCCCACACTGGTGCTGTACAAAGCAGCTTCAAGTGGAAGAGGGTTGCGAAAATTCTCCTTATAGCTTCTCTTGGACCTCCCGCACTGGGCATTAAACTAGAGATATTTCCTCCCCTTTCAATTGCCTTTTTAATCGTTTTTACTATGTGGTGGCGGAAGTAAAGTTTCCTATCGAAGTCCACTCCACAGTAGGTGAGTTGGCTTTTCAACCTCATTTCCGCCCCTCCAGTTTTATTGTAAGGGTCCTGAAGGATCTCCTGTCCGAGACCAACATTGCTTCTGTTTTGTTGATGGCCATTTGAAGGCCTCTCCCATCCAGCCAGCCCCTGGCTCTCCTCAGGCTCTCGTTGACCCTCAATTCTACGATATCGACGTTATCCGCTGCGCAGACGATAAGGGTATCGCCTGCGAATCCCACTAGTTCGACGCATTCGGGCAGGTCAATTTCCAAAAAGTCATCATAAGTGCTGTTCCATATGATGGGACCTAATCTTCAGCTCTGTGGTGCACCGCACGCCATTTCCTCTTTGAGAGTCCAAGAACCTTCTTCGTGGACCAACTATCAATCGCTTAGGTAATATTCGAGCATTCGAATCAGATATTCTGGGATCCTTTTACTCTCTAGAGCGTCAATGCAGTTCTCCCAACGTACTATATTGAATCCGTTGCGTATATCTATTGAGACGAGAGCGGAAAACCCCTTTTTCTTGAGTCTCCCGATCTTGTCCCTTGCCTTCTTTGCCATGTCAATTACTGTCTGGACCACATCGATAGTTAAGTGTCTTTCGGAAACCGAATTGCTTTTGGGACAGGCTCTATTCTTCGGTCATGTGGTTGCCTAGTCTTTGGAGGATCAGCCCGTCCAGAAGCTTCCCCATTGAGTTCAGGAGGCATATTGGCCCGTAGGATGATGTCTTGTTCAGAGGTTTCTATCCCTTTCAAATAAGAACTAGCTTCTGCTTCTTCTAGTTCCTGAAGAACACTCCCTACTGCAGGCAGACATAGAGAATTTCGAGCAGGGTACCCGGGTACACCTTGATTTTCTTTTACAAGATGTCGTTCGATATCCCATCCATGCCTGGAGCTGTGCCCATATTCACTTTGGCTCCTGCCGTCCTAGTTCTTGAAGAGTAAAGAGGTATTTTTTCTTCACAACCACCTCCTTACATTCCTTTCTTTTCCATGCTTCCTCCTGTTGGAAAAGAGCCCTTATTATTTCCCTGACCTTATGCGGGTCGTTCCGATCTTGAGTTTTTTCCTAGATACAAATATTTTGGAAACTATTTTATACGCCAAGCCCCATGCGTCCTTCTCTACCTCCGCAATTAATTTCTTCCAGCATTGCAACTGGTTTGCTTTCATCGCCTTCTAGAAAGCTTTCTTAGTCTTATTCTATGCGATCTTACGGGGCCTGTTTACCTTCGATCGGGTACTTTCCCTCTTCGCTTTTAGGCATTCTTTGCGCAGGCGCGTCAGTTTATCATTCCACTAGTACAAGGAATTTTCGGATTTCTTGTCGAATTTGCGTCGCCGTGCACACGCGTCACATGCAGCAATCGCCTTCTTTCTGACAGCTTCGACAAGGGTTTTCGCTACTTCTGTTTTTTTAACCCAATGGAGTTCATCCTTGAGGCTTGTTTCTTCCAGAAAGTGCTATGGCTCATGATGCCCATATGCTCCAATGCTTTCGCCATGTTGTTCTTAACTGGCATCGATAACGCTTTCATGTTCGTCTGTTGTACCTCCAGAAAAGCCAGGATGGTTCCCCATTTTCCGTTCACGATAGTATGGGCAAATCTCCTTTTCCTTTAGGGTCGTGTGCTTGGTTCCCCTCAAAATCCCAGGAACCAACGCCGACCACCGGGGCTTGCACTCGATCTGAATTGACGGGGAGATTGGTACTCTCTTGGGGTTAGTTGTTTTTCGCACACTTATTCATCTTTGGTTTGGTATTCGGGGTTCCTTCCCCTAGCTAGATGTTCGTTCGCTCGGGTATTTCATTTACCCCATACCGCCCATATCTGGGAAGCGTTCCCCTATCCGCGACCTAGGGAGGCGCCCAATGGGAGATCAACAACACCAACCGGGAAAGATTAAAAAATTCTATTCACTGTTATTCGTAGTACTCAAGAATATAAATATTTTCTTTCAACGAATTTTTTTGGTAGAAGAAAAATTTCCGAAGTGACAATACTTAGAAAATTGAAAAAGGAACATAAAATAAAAAGTGTAAGCCAAATAACACACGATATGAAATATAAAATTAAAAATTAATTTTTTGGAAAAATAACGCAAGGCATGGAAGAAAATTTATTGATTAAAGTTCTTTACCAAAAAAGGATATCTAAATTCTTTAATTAGAATTTTTATAAAAGGCGAGTAAATTTTCTTACAATCGTAAAAAATAAGACTATAGAAATATTAAATTTTTGGAAAAACGACATAAGAGATGAAAGAAATGAAAATACGACACGTGGTCACAAAAAAATATTTACAAATTTGTTATAAGCTCCTGTTATAAAAATACCTTAAAAGGAAAAAAATTAATATTTGGAAAAACAAGAGAAGTTGCAACAACATTTTAACAAAATTTTTAGCCTTTTTTTTATTTACAAATTTGCTTAGGACCAGTTTAAGCTGGAATGCGTATTTTTAGTTTAAATCGTAAAAAATAGCATTGAAAGTAAGTAAATTAAATTCATGGAAAAACTACACAGCCAATGTACATTATCAATTGCAAAAATATAAATTTATTGAAATGATAGATTTTCAGATCAGCTAAAAATCACAATTAGTTCGAAATAAAGAACAAATATTAAATTAATTATAACAAATAAAATGTGTAGATTATTTTTCAATATCGTGAAAAATAGTAGATTTTTGATGAACCCCTTCCATCCCTTACTACTCTTTTGTCTTGAACTTATTAATATTTAATTTTTTAATATCGCCCCCAAAAGACGGTTTCATAGGGTCCCAGAAAATACCATTTGTGAAAAATTCGTTATCGCGACTTTCTGAAGTTAATTATGATTTTTCTGCAGTTTTTTTAATAAAAATTGTTTCTAATACATGAAATACTATTTTTCCCTGGTGATTTTATGTTTAAATACATTTTTTAAATAATTTAGTATTGTTTTAGAAATGTTCTATTCGATTAAAGGTACACTGAAAAAAAAAGATTACTTGATTTAAAGAAATGGAGTGCTAAATACGTCCAATCAAATACTTTTTTTATCTAAAGAAATTTTTCTAATAAGGATAGTGTGCTTTTTGTTTAAAATACACTATTTCTTGAAATAAAAAAAATTGTCTTTGATCAAAACAATATTTGATTGGACGTATTCAGCACTACATTTTTTTGAATGAAGTAATCTTTTTTCTCAGTGTAGAAAGTCACAATCTTTTAAACAAGTTTTAAATTACTTCCTTTTTTCATTTAGAGCGAAGAAATCATTTTTCAAATATTTACAGAAATAATTGTATGATACAATTGACGTGACAGATGGAACAACTCGTTAAGCGCTCAAAACCACGTAGAAGTATTCTCCACTCGGGACAATCTATCGATAGAAAAAAGTTACCAAAACGTAAAAAAAATATACCTTCGTATTCAGCTTGTTCCGGTCGATAATTTTTCTTATGATACTTTTTCATTTAACAATTATTGTTCAAGATGAACAATAAACAATAAGACAAATTTCTGATAAAAAATCAATACTTTATAACCTAATCGCGATTACTCGGCCGTTTGTTGATAACAATATTTTAAATTTGTATGGTGTATTCTCAATATATAAGCTATGACAATAAGCAAGGCACTTTGTTTAGAAAAATAATATATTTGTTTATGTTTAATATCAAATTAATTTCGAACGAAAACCACGTGTCGCTAACCTCAAATAGTGGGTCGGTCATCGAAAAAATGTTAGTTGAAGTGACTCGTAGATCGTCAAAGTTTTTATTGTTTATTTTGATTAATAATTGCTGAATGAAAGAGTTTTATGAGAAAAATTTGTCGGACACATCTAGCTAAATATGAACGTATATTTTGTGTTACGGGTTGGTAACTTTTTTGGTCGATAGATTGTACAAAACCCAATTTTTCACTCATGGGGTTTTTTGGGACACTATAAAACAAAGTAATGGTATGAAATTTGAAAAGTAATTTTTTATTCGTATTCTATAGCTAACTGTGAAGAAAAAGTTCAAGAGTCCATTTGATACACCTAATATGAAAATTTTAGAACTTGAATTTCCTTAATTTCGATCGAAATTATTTTTCATGGATGTTATTATTTTAAGGCCAGCTGTTAAATTCAAGTTTTTGAAAGAGAGTTATAGAAACAGAGTTTCGGTTAGACTGGTTGATTAGATAGAATATTATTTTAGAAGCCTAATATCAGTGGTTATTTGATGTTTGTACGACAGAGGTTATTTTTCTCGCGTTTTCAATTAATTTTGCATAATAAACATTCATTATGATATAGTAGTCCTTCTACTTATCAACCGTGCAATACAAAGACATCTGTCGTACAAACATCAAATAACCACTGGTATTAGGCCTCTAAAATAATATTCTATCTAATTAACCAGTCTAACCGAAACTCTGTTTCAAAAATTTGAATTCTGAATAAAGTTTATAAAACCATCTTTATCTATTTCGAAAAATACAGGTTAAACTTTACGTTTTTTCCAAATGTCGACGTTTTAAGAATATCTAAACCCGAAAAACAGGTTTTTGCGAATTCATTCGTTAGCCAGCTATTTTACAGAAAAATGTAAAAAGAGCAGATTGAAAATTTTTGAAACCATTTTTTTCAAAATTTTAAATTTCAATGTGCAGTTATTTATGGCACTTGATAATTGGAACAATTTATTTTAATGACTTTTTTTAATAAAAAGAAGATTGTCAGAGTTATAGCATTTTCAAAATGAAAAAAAAAAACATTTCAAGCCGAATATTTCCTGAATAATTTTGTAATGGGACGTGTACTTTTTGTTTGAATCGTAAAAATAACATTTAAAATAAAAAATTAAATTGAAAAAACACTCAATGTATGAAAAAAAGTATATAGTCATAAACTTTCACCCAAGAAGGATCTTTGAATTGTTAATTTTATGATTTTTAGATACATTTTTGATAACTCGAAACAAGAGACGAAAAAATGAGGAAAAAAAGTTTAAACAAACAAAATTTAATGGTTTTCTTATGAAATCTATTTATCCAAATACATTGACAATAAAAAAATTAACTCCTATATAAAGGACATACCTTACAGTAGAATGTTTAATAACATTATTTATTTATAAATTTTGTTAAGTGATATATTTTTCAGGACAGCTGAGAATGAAAATTGTTGCAAAACAAGCAGCAAATACTAAAGTAATAATGAAAAATAAAATTTGCACGTTTTTTTGCAATATCAAAATAAGCAGTACCAGACTGTGGTATAGATATAAATTAAATATACATTTAACATAATAGTGTTGAACATAATGTATAAAAGTTCAAATTATGGAGAAAATCGATTTCGAATCACGTGATATGTGATGAGAATGTGTTCGTTAAAGCCGAAGGAGCTTTAACAAAATAGCATTCACAATCAGCAAATTAACTTGTAGATGATTTGTCCATTAATAATAAAAGGCCTAAGTACAAATGTGAGGAAATACACACGCCGAGTTCGTAGCGCGAAGTAAACACATTATTGAGCGCGAAGAGCGAAATAAATATATTATCGACCGCGCTCAAACTTGTAAGCGTAGCAATCTGTGCACAGCGGGCGATTAGTATTTGCCCGTGCAGCTGGTAGATTTTTTTTATAGTTCATGTGATATATTCTGAAAAACATGTTTTTTTTTATCATCACTTTTGAATAATATAACGAGTACTCAAGAGCT
>NC_046658.1:99233729-99234906 GCF_010883055.1 Belonocnema kinseyi
CGGGTTACATCAGATAAGCCTATATATATAGGCAATAGGAAGATTTCTTGAGTTCTTAGGCCTGAACCACCTAAGTCCACGAGGCTTCGTTCAAGAGAGATCCCTGGAGCGGAAGACGTATACCGTGTAAATCCGGTCCTAAGAGATTCTTTCTCCAAGTATTCCGTCTTTGTAGAATACGCAGTATTTCAAGTGGCCTTTTGGGCATCGCGGACTCTCTTGAAAGCTTTCTAAGACAAAAAAGCGTCGATATTTAAAGATAAAATTTGTATTTGGCTTAAAGTACCTATTCTTAAAGAAAAATATTCTCGAAGTCTAAAATTTCACTTATCTAACTGAAGAGTGGGGCACAGTATACCTGTTAACCTTGTTTGAGGTAGTTAGTATTTGAAACAATCTACTGATTTTGGAAACCTTAGCTTCTTATAGGTAGACGGGAGTATAACTCTTCGCAACTGGCTAAGAAAGCGGCTAAATTCCAAAGTAAGTAAGAAAATATTTTCTTGTGTTAGAATCTCGGAAAGAGCCCGATAATAAAAGTTTGTCTCTCGAGAAGAGAATTATTTTTAAAACTGGAAATATCCAGATTTCAAAGTGGTACTTATCTCTGCCTTAATCCATAATCCTGTTCCTTGCAACACAGGTAGATGAGCACTTGCGGCGAGAGGAGCGTATTCCACCCAGGCGACTTTTATTGCGAAGCGTGCGACAAAGTGCAGGGCGTCAGCGAGACCTCTAATTATCATTATATTTTCACACCTTTTGAGTGTTATGCGTAAAGGCTAAAGTGCCAAAGATTTAAGCTTAGGTAAAAGCGTAAAACTCCAAATAGGATACAGGTCGTTAAACCTTAAAGGCAATTCCCTCATTTAAATACATTGGTTTTAAAATAAAGATCCGATAGGAAGATTTTCGATTTCTAATAGAGAGAAAAATAGAAAATAAGTGCAGCCAGTTTAGGCATTGATTCTATTCGATACTAGCGATTTTGTACAAAATAATATTTGAAGAAAAAGTAAATGGAAAAATTCCAAAAATATAAATTTATACGACAGTGAGTTTATCGATCGATAAGTTAGGATTTCTATGCGAATATTAGCGAATATTAATAGCTCAGAGCTTAGATTTTATATGTATTCAGGTTAGTTAGCCCTTCTCTGAATAAACAAAATTATAT
>NC_046658.1:99235006-99244618 GCF_010883055.1 Belonocnema kinseyi
AAAAGCGTTTAATTGTCCAAAGTAAATCTCAACTGTCACTGCTCCCGATTAGACCGTCGCCATTTTATTTCGCTGCTCCCATAATGCACCAGCACTCTTCCGATAATTGTTTCAGACACCTATTCTTAATATCCCTATTATAGCTATACTTATTAGAGGTTTGAATATGCATTATCCCTGGTATATGGAAAATGGTCAAGGATATTCAATTTCGCTGATCCAGGGATCTTCCAAAATTCCTTCGTTCGTTTTCAGCTAAATGTTTGGCTATAATAAGGAATAATATCCCTGTCACAGCTCAATTTTTTTACCGTGTACTTTTAAACTTTAGCATAAGCATAAGTGTAATGTTAGGAAGCATTTGACAAATCAAAAATGAAAAAAGGATTTTCCTGCTGTTTTAATAAAAAAATTCAAGTTCCGTCGTGTGAGTTTTATACTTTATAAAATAGAGATGTTTGAAGTAATAGCGTGAGAAATTCAATAGCTCAAACTTTAATAATTTAAAACTGACAGTTTTTATAATTAATATCGAATTCTCTCGAATTCAGATTAACGTGAGTATAAAATTTTATAATTTTAAAATTGTAACATTAGATTTGGAATTATAATTTGACATAAGATAAACTTTTGCATAGGAAGAGCGAAAATCTGAAAAATATGGAATATTTTTATTCGATAGTGGGTAATTTTTTATTTTAAATTTTCCAGCTTAAAAGGAGTAATACTTCAATATTCTACGTTGCTTTTTAAATGACGAAAAATTAGAAAAATAAATATTTTTTTAAATAGGATGTGGACTAATTTAAGTACACAAATTTTCCACTTGGAACAAAGAAAATTTAAAACTTATCGAATGTTGTTACATTGAAGGTGGAAAATTTATTGCAGATAAAGTTTCCAGGTACAAAGGAGAGAAGATCCAGGCAAATTCCGAATTGTAGTATTTGTTAAGCATTTTTTAAAATTTTGAACTCTTTTTGCAAAACTGTTTCAAACTTTTCCCAAAATTCAGGAGGTCTCAAAAAAAAACATTTTTTTGACTAGGTTCTTTTGATTCAACATAAAAATATTTTCATATCAAAAGACAATTGATTTTATTTTAATAAATGATGTCACGTAATTTTATTAATTAAAAAAAATGATTTGTTTGATTTAAAACAATATTCTTTTGATTCAAAAAAGTTACTAGAAACAAAGAAAGAAATCATTTCTTTAGAGTCAGTAATTTGAAACAAGCAAATTATTTCTGTAAATCAATGAAGGGTTTTTCGAAATCCATATTACCAATACGCCACGAGAATGCGCAGAATAAACTACTTTAATTATTTTGCGTTACTTCTGTGCAAAATTTCCTCACAATTTATCTTTTTACCTTACATTTTCACAAGGAATTGTAAATTAGTAACGAACAAAAATTCATTATTACAGTTTTAAATTGAATAGAATTATTGCCATTATCAGAAATCTAATTTTTTTATAATTCATTATTGTATTCAAAGAAAATCTATATTCATTTTAATCTAACCTGTTTTCTTTTTTCAACCAAAACAGTTATTTCACTTAAAGAAATGTGAATGTCAAATAAAAAATTATATTTCTTTGATTCAAAGAAATTTTTCATTTAAAGTACTCAAATATTTCTTCAATTCAAAGAAATATTCGGTTTGAAGGAACAAAATATTTCTTTAAATCTGATATAAAAAATTAACAAAAAAATTTCTTTAAATGAAACAAATGTTTCTTCGACCGCAGATCAATACTAGGATTTATTTGATTCAAAAAAAGTTTCATTGATTTAACTAAACTTATTTCTGGCTCTACATGTAATTGCGACTTGGATTACGAAATTAACCTAAAGAATATTAATTTATACTTTAGGACAGGAATTTCCTTAAAAAATTATAATTATTATTATTTCTAGTATTTTTATTAAACTTTTACTCGGGTAAGCCCGGTTATACATCATAGCCACGGACTACTAGTCAAGTTACTGATGAGATTAGAATGTTATATGTTAATTTAAATAATTTAATACCATGGTTGAAACCTCTTGCTATGATGTTGTAGGTATACAATTACGAGCGACCACGAGAGTTCGAGGTGACGCCAGTCACCTCTAGATGATTTCTTAGAGCTACTATCTGCCACTCCACGGGTTTCTAGTCACTCGTTTCCTAATGATCAAGAAAGTTTCTTACAATACGATATGTGTTCAATAAAACCGCCTTTTGAGCTGCTGCCAATACCCTACTGACTCCTAAATGTTCAAGATGTTCAGTGCATCTTGCGTGCACATTGCCTGTAGCCGAAATCATAATGTGATGAATAGATGCATGATTTAAAATCCTCCATATGATCTTTACTTTATGCCTTAACTCGCTATACTTGTGGATCTTCGTTGTATAGGTTGACTGCAAATTGCGGTTAAGCAGACACGCAGTGTCGATGATGTAGACTCTTCCACCTTTTTTTTCTAACATCACGATGTCATGTCGATTGGCCCGGATGTAATGATCCGCTTGGATAGTAACATCCCAATATATTATGTAATCTTCGCTTACTAAAACGGGCACATGAATTTGTCTGTAGAAGGGCATCCATTCTTTTAAGAGTCTCAGGTTTAGGGCAAGTTGTTGATGTATAATGTCCGGTACATCATTATGTCTGAACGTATATTCTCTCTCAGCCATTATGCGACAGCCACTAATAATGTGATCGATGGATTCGTTGGCATCTCCACATAATCGGCACCGGTCAACGAGGTCTTGATGTAACACACATTTGCGATAATTTCTGGTGCTGACAACAAGTATTGCAATAACGAATCCTTCCATCTCTGCATACAGAACACCCTTTCTTAGCCAAATATTAGATGCTTCACTATCCACCTTATTTTGATCCAACGTGTTGGGGTTCTCGCCATGGATGGCTTTCTGCCTCCATTGTATTTCTAATGGCTCCATGGTTTCTGCCCTGATATTCAAGGCCCCATCTGAGGGCAAATTTAAGGGCGTGTAGTCAAAATTCGCTTGACAGATGGTACTGTAAAGCGCAACATTTCGTTTGCTGTTCAAATAGTCTTGCAACTGTATAACTTGTGACTCACACAGTTTTTTGACATATACAACGCCTCTACCCCCATAAATTTCGTGGTAGAACTAACCTTTCAATCGCTGAATATTTTTTTGTGCATTCGGTGCTTCCTCATTTCTACGCGAACAATTCTGTTTAACTTTTCAAGGTCGGTGTTAGACCATTTTGTGAGCCTGAAGAAGTGCGTGAGGACAGGGATGGCATATGTGTTTATCGCCCTGATTTCGTTTGCTGAGTTTAGAAAATTCTTCATAATTAATCTGAGTCTCGTAGTGAAGGCAGTCGTTAGGCTTGTCTTAACTATCGTATGTTGAATACCCTTAGATTCAAGAATACCCAGATATGAATATGATTTGCCGGCAGCCATTGCCTCCATGTCATTTTCGAACTCGTTCTCTAACTCTAGGGTCCCTAATTCCCCTCTGATTAAATGCACTGTTCTACATTTATCTAGTCCAAACTCCATGTGCATATCATTGGAAAACTGCTTTGTGACATCAATCACTTGCTGCAGTTTCTGGCCTGAACTAGCGTACAGCTTTAGGTCATCCATGTAAAGAAGATGGGTCACTTGATGATGATCCTCATTATCATAAATTCTGAACCCATGAGACATGCTGTTTAGTGTTTTGCTCAATGGATTCAATGCTAAACATAACCATAGTGTGCTGAAGGAGTCTTCTTGAAATATACCCGTCGTAAAGCGTATTGATCTAGTTATCCTTGGTTGACCATGATTAAAATATTTTATTCTTGTACCCCAGAGTCCCATCGCATGGCTTAGAAAGTCAAGAATGGGTGGGCAGATTTTGTAAAGTTTTTGGACTTCAAGAAAATAGTCATGCGGAACGGAAGGAAACGCTTGCTTGTAGTTAATGTATGCCATGTGTGAGTTCCTTTAATGCTTACAAACTTGAGTCATGGCAACAGCATCTGTAGTGACTAGATCTTTACAGTCTCCTGAGTTTTGACAACATCGCAATGAGAATATACCTTATTTGCAATGATAGCTGTAAGAAATTTATAATTGTTTGGCTTCGAAGGCAATACTGATTAATATAATAACAAATAATTCAATGAAAAGTGTAACTCATGAATATTCCAGTGCTCATTTTGATTATGCAACAATATATTCATCATATTTCAGATTTCATGCGGCATTCCTTTACGTTAAAAAACCCAGCAACAAAGTACAAATTTAGGCAAATTGGTCAATAAAAAAATTAATTCGAACAAATTTTGATTTGGGAAAGGAATAAAAAGAACGAATTCTGGCTAGTAACAGGGAATGGTTTGGTAAATTTTATTTTTATAAACCTAGTGTATATTCTGCCGGTACCAGTAGTAATAATTACCGTTAACGAGAATTTTATTACCTGGTTCTGAAGTAAAACTTCTTGTGACGTTACGTTCGAGTGTCTCGTCACACTCCAAGAAGGTAACATATTCAGTGCTACCTTCGCGAAATGTATGGAATTCATAGAATTTAAATTGATAGAGTTCAAGGAATCCAAAAGATTCAAGTTGTTCACAGAATTCAATAAGTCAACGGAATTTCACCAATTCACGGAATTTATGAAATTCCAAGAATGCATTGAATTACAAAAATAACGAAATGAAAGAAATTCACGGAATTCGAGGAATTCAGAGTATTCAGTGAATTGATAAAATTCAAGAAATTAGCGGATTTAATGGAATTCAACGAATTCATGGAATGCAAGTAATTCATGGAACAGAAGAAACTCATGGAATTCACAGAACACGATTAATTCATTACATTCTTCAAATTCAAGGAATTCAATAAATCCAATGAATTCATAAAATTTAAGAAATTCATGGAATTTAAGGAAGGAACGAAATTTAAGGAATTGAAAAGAATCCAATGAATTCATGGAATTTAAGTAATTCATGGAATTCATGCAATTAAAGAAATTCATGGTAGGCAAGTAATTTACGCAGAACAAGGAATTCATGGAATTCAATGAATTCATAAAATTTAAGGAATTCAAGAAATTGATGGAAAGCAAGAAATTCGAAGAACACAAGGAATCGATGTAATTCACGGAATTCAAGAAATTTAAGAAATTCGAGGCATTCATGAATTCAAGAAATGTTTTGAAATTTTAAAAAATCTTATTGAAGTCCTTTGAAGTATTATAAATTGTACGGATAAATGTTCTGCTGCGGAATATAAAAAACAGGAGACTTTCATGAAATTGGGTCCCCTCTGATCTAAAAAAAATATAGAGCTAATAGGAGGGACTTTGAAGGATTCAGAGAACATAAATAGTTTCAAGGAGCTGTGTGATGTCCTCATAACACCCGAGGAAGAATGCGCAACAATCACTACCGCGGAGATGAAAATATTATTAAGAGATATAAGGAACTATTCCGCTCCGGGACCAGATGGTATCAAGGCCTTCTGGCGGAAGAAGTTTTCTTTAAGCCATTAGCATTTGGTACATATTTTCACCTCATATTTAATGTCGGAAAAGCCAATTTCGCTGTGGTACGTGAAAGGGAGCACAGTACTCCTGCCGAAAATGGGCAACTTAGCTGACCTGAAGAATTACAGGCCAAAGACTTGTCTGAACACACTGTGTAAGATATTCACAGCTATTCTAAATGATAGGATTGTTCGGGCAATTGGAACTGTATGGCAAGAAATGTATGAACAACCTGGCTCAATGAACGGCGTATTAGGATGTCGGGAGAACCTGCTCATCGATAGATGTGTCTGAAAAGATGCAGCATTCTACCAGCGTGACCTATCGATGGCCTGCATTGATATCTCTAGCACTTCACCATTACAACGAGTACGTTTGCGGAAAACCCGTAGATTGAAAAAACAAGGTCACTTATGTATTTTACATCGACAGTTTTAAGCTCTATGCTAAAAACAAAGAGCAACCTGGCTCTAGGGATGGTCGAACAATGTACTAAGAAAATAGAATTGGAATTTGGGTTAGACAAATGCGTTAAGCTTGATTTGAAGCAAGAAAAACTTAATGGCATTCCTGATGACCCTGTGCTTGCCGATAGAAGCAATATACGACACCTTCGCGCCGGATAGAATTATAGATATCTGGGCGCGTCACAGATCCGTATTCAGGATGTGGCATCTAGAAAGAATACTCTCCGAAGTAGATACAAACGTCTCATCCAGCAGATTTGGTCTTCCGAACTGTCGGCGAGGAATAAAGTATCTGCAACGAACATGCTTGCCGTTTCGTTAGTACTCTATTCATTTGAAGTGGTACCATGGACGAAAAACGAGCTCAGATCTGTAATTTTCACATTTTTCCTGAGATAAGTTTTGTAGGTACAAAGAAATTTAAACGTGCATCTCCTAAAGTTCATGTGATTTATTATAAAAACCATTTCTTTATTTTACCTTCGATTTATGTACAGAATACCTTAAAACTAGTGATACAAATAGATATAATGAAAATGAAATACGTTGTACTGTACTACTGTTGTACTGTACCTGTACAGGTGCCAGGTTCGGGCCCGTGCCGAGCTCTTTGCATGATACGAAAGTTTTACGAGGGACATCTTACCCTATTTAGAAACTTTTCTTAGCATTCGAGGGACTTAAGCGCGCCTCAGTTACGATTTTGAAATTCCTTGAGATTTGGGAATGGCTGCCTAATGGAATTTATCGAATTTCTTGTGATGTAATTTTTTCAATTGCTCCACTATAAATGTTTATTTTTGATCGTTTCTGGAGCTTAATTCTTATCGTATAAATTCCGCGAAGTATATCATTACTCTCGACGATTGCAACTACGTCACGGTCGGATGTTGGTAATACAGTTTGCTCTTCGGTTGCACAGACTAAAGAATCTGACTTTCTCTTTTTACGTGAATTGGTTCATCGCGAGGGAAAGTGTATCTTCGAATTTCAAATCGACAGGTCGGATTTGTGATGGGAACTAGCCGAATAAATTTAAGTTCTTCAAGAGCATTTTCATATATAAGTAAAGTAGAATGAGTGGCAGGTGGAGACCTGGAAATTTCACGAAGAGAAGACTCTGTAGGAGGCGAAGACCTGTTCGAAGAACCTAAAGCATTTTTTTATCAGGAAAATCAGAACTTCTGGAACGAGGAACACCAAATCCAGGGTATGAAGTCTGTGAACTGAATTCTGCAACAAGAATTGAAGCTTTTTTCAAACTGTTAACATTGGAAAAACTGTTCAAAAACGTTTCATTTCCATAACTTTTTCAGGTTTTAGAAGTTTCTAGCCCCGGGGTGAATACCTGAGAGTTTCTTTTTCTTGTTCCTAAATAATTGCTTCATAATTTTAAAATTATAGACTTTTTCTTATAATATTACTAAATAAAAAATTAATTATCAAATAAAAATAAGACCATGAGAAAAAGTTGCGAGATAAAAAACTGCAATTCTGAAATAATATTTCGTTGCTGTCGTTTTTGGACGAATTTTTCCCTAAACACATGATAAAAAATGCATAATAACCGTGAATAATAACTCTAGTTTCATAGTTGTCAAACTTTCAAATTTTTGTTATGAAATTACAAAACTACACTAAGAAAATTTGTACTGGAAAAATTACTAAATTAGGTTACAATCGAGAGACCAAGGTTGTGTCGGATAGAATTAAGTGAATAAATATTTAAGATTAATAAACTAAGGTTCAAAATGTATAAAATCATTTCTTGCGAATGTAGCTTATTTTCAGTTGTCATTTCAAAACATCGAATGTGAAACACAGCTTTAATTCACGAATTATTTATGTTTAAGTTGCATTTTGTAATGTAACAGAGCCGAATGAAGCATGAAACATCGGCATGCAACAGTGCGATATTCGCGGCGAATGAAGAGTGAGTTTAGATGACGCAATGCCGGTTTCTTTGATAAGCGATTTCAATACAACTTCGTAGAATAAGTAATCGTATTTAGTCGCGTTGGAAATAATATTTTCATCGAATATTGTAATAGTATTTGAAACGTTTAATTATTATTTTTTAACTTTAGATACATGAAAAAGATTTGTAACATTGATAGTGTATAACTGAGATTAATTTTAAGACATTTAATTTAATTACAAGATATTATAGTTCAGGTTCCCGAGTCCTAATTGAATTAGCTAACGAAATTATTAATAATAATTTGGAATTTACTTTGAAGTTGAATTTTAAAACAAGATATTGGAAAATCACTCACATGTAAATCCCTCCGGGAATGGCTTCATTCATGCACGGGAGCCAAAGTTTACGTGCCCACCTTGCTGTGGCCGTGATTGTCCGGGAAATAAAAGATTTTCCCGAAAAAAGGGCAAAATTTACGTGCACGTATACATAAACATACGTGTATACATACTTACCCACACATGGCCTATCCCTCATATCCAATATCCCACACTTGAAACCTAATACATCACACGCACACATATGTATCCGTGGCCGTGAGGGTGTAGGGTAACGGTGCGAGACTGATGAATAATTGGGAGTGATCGAAGGACGAGAAGTTAGGAGGTGCGAGCATTTAAAAGATCTTGCACAAAAGGTCTTGGGAACTTTTCGTTTGATATCTTGACGAGGTACGTAAGCAAACTTCGATATTACTTGAAATTCTGTGTCAAGATTTAATATCTTCTTATGTTCTGTATTCATTTTTTCTCATCGTTTAGCTTTGTAATTTTATAGCAATTTTTAATTTTATTTGAATTTAGCTTGAATTAAAACCAAACATGTTTTTTATTAATTTCGTCTTTTTACTTTCATAAAAATATAATATCCCAGATCCTGTAAGATTCAAAGGCGATAGTTCGTATATTTCAATACAATAATCGTAAGCTATGCTATTTTCATATGAAATTTTCCTATTGATAATACGAAGTCTTAGTATTTTTTATAGTAAAATCCTAGACAGGATACATTAGTAGAGAGATAATTAAATTATGTAAAAAGAGTAGAAGTAATAAGTACCTAAAATAACATAAAAGACTAAATTTGTAAGAGGAATTGCTATTGTCTGTAGAAATATAAATTATACTATGACACTTTCTATTTTTTGTATTATTGAGTAAGACAAATTCGGAAGATCGCTCTCGAATATTAGTGAGTAACTTAGTAAGCGAGCCTAACGTTGGACCGAGAGTAGCCGAGCGTATACGATGTCAGCCGACCAACGCTCTACTGAAATTCCTTAAATTTATCAATCACTCAATATGGTTGGATGCAAAGATCCTTATTATAATAAATTAGGATAAATCGAAAAGTAACAATTGAAAAACAAATTTTCCAGGGAGCAGAAAATTAATTTTAAACCTCGATATTAGAATATTTGATTACGTTAAGATATAGTGCATAGAATTTTTAAAATGCCATCACTGTGAAAAATTTATGAATAATTTATCGGAGATCAATTCAAGTGCTAGCATTCACTTCATAAGGGCGACAAATTGTTGGATCTCTTTATCTAGTTCAGCAGCATGGAATATAGCCGTGCTGACGCGTTGGTGAACCGTGTTCGATTCCCACCAGCTTT
>NC_046658.1:99244718-99266568 GCF_010883055.1 Belonocnema kinseyi
AATAAATATAATAGTTCGAAAGAGTTCAACATCCCATAATAAATAAGTTTGCATTTACGTCGTATGCTCGTGTAAAGGATACGTGTGTCGTAACCTTCAACGCGACGTGGCGCATGTTGGATTTTTTCTCGTCTGCTAATCTGACTGCACCAATTTTTACTAAGTCGCTTACTAAATCAGTGCGCCGGTCTCTCTTGACATTACAATAGTCCTTTGCAAATATTGCAACCTTCTGTAGATATTATTTCAAGAAATTTAGAATTTTCTTCTACCGAAATTAGTAAGTGCCTATAATAATACATTTCTTGCTGGTTCACTACAGAGCTTTGTAAATACTTCAAACCTTTTTTGAAATAAATGTAACATTTTTAAATTTCATTACAATGAATTTTGTAGTTCAACATGTAGTTAGTAATTACTACTCGAAGTAGCAAACATTACAAAAGTTCCGCTATGTCCTACATAACTGAAGAATAACTATCCAATACATGTAATACAGTGGATTAACCCGAAATCATTATCTGTCACAAAAATGGCCGATTTGTTTTTCTTATCTTTATTTACAAAAAATTATTAAACGCTGTAAAAAATAAATAAATGGTTTTAATTTGAAAGGTGAATACGTACATAAAAATCTTTTAAATAATAAAGATAGAAATCAATTAAAGATGCAGTTTATAAAACATAGTATTTTTTAACTGTGCGATCAAAAACGTAACTTGTGTCTAAAGTTTTTAATCAATTACTCTCAATTTTTCGCATAGACAGAAGTGTAACTTCAGAAAATATTAGTATTCTTTACGTTTTTAATAAAAATTTCTTTAGGTTAAAAACTACTACTATTCGTATAAAATTTGAATTTAAATGCGGAATAGTAAAAATAGGTAAATAATTTTTTCATTTAAAGCGAGGAAATTCACAAATCCAAATAGATTTTTTGGAAGATTCAACTTGAAATTTAAAAAATTACTCCATTGAAAGGAGAAACTTTTAAAAAATAATCAACTTCAAAAGCGAAGTTTCCTAATTTCTAAATCAATTTCCCTAGTTTCTTGAAATAAAAATACAGCGAAATTTAGAAATGTACTGTCTGATTAGAATTTTGTACATTTATGAAATTCCATGCTTAACTTTTCTAGACTTCTTATAAAATTTACGAGGTCTAATGTCAATTTAAAATTCTTGTAAGATAGAATTGATTCTCTGGAAGCAGGGATTTTTTGCGCGTAAATGTGATTGTGAATTGGACTAGAGACTTCTGAAGAATTATAATTCTCTGTGCCACATCAGAATTCAAATTTTCTTCCAGAATAAATTCTTCCAGAGCAAAAGTCTTCGAAATATTTCAAAATCTTTAGGAATGTCTTCATATCTTTAAAAATCGTTTCAATGTATGCCTTTAGAAATTATAATAAATTATAATGAAATCTACCATAAGTGGCATCGGCATATAAATTGTACTGTTCATAAGTAGTGGCATACGTATAAAAAGTTGTCAAAATTTGTAGGTTACTTTTCGACGCTTGTTGCACATATGCCTTTATGGCTATAGCTTGATAATTATAAAATAAGATGTGTCTAAAGGGGCATACGGTTATGTTAGTCTCTAACCTCAACAATTTAATTAAATTTGTCAAAATTTGTAAGTTACTTTACGACGATCGTTGCACGTATACCCTTATGTCTATCGTTAGATAATTATAAAAAGGCATAAGTTTATCTTAGTCCCTAACCATCAAAATTGGAGTAGAATATGTCAAAATTATACAGTATGCCGTTATGTTTTCTCATTCGATAATTTTATTGTAAAAAATCTGCCTGCCTTGCGGGCACATTATCATCGCGCGCGGCTCGCAAAATTGAGCGCGCCTAGGGCGCGCGACAGTTGAATCTCGCGCTTCACGCTCAGACATAATTACAACTCACGCTTCGCGCTCGTATATTTATTCTTTGCATTTGTAATGCTTGAATAAAACTTGATCAAAAAGATCTCTTTCAGATGGCAGCATTTTTATGCATCTTGGTATTCAGAATTGTCAACTTAATTATGGTTAAATTTAGGTTTCTCGAAGCTCTCTAGGCTTTGAGGTACACATTCTCATCGTGAGACTCGCGCTGCGCTCTCGATTTTCTACAGACATTTGCAAACAGATTCTATTGAATCTTTTTTTTCTCGTAACTTTCGTCGTTTTCCACTTATTTTTAAATTTTATTTTCAATGTTATTTTTTAGGAATAAAACAAATAGTACGCGTCCTATCAAGAAGTGATTCTTGACGAAATTGTAGATCTTTTTTGGGATAACAATTTTGGTTAATTCATATTTTTTCGTATCCTACGTAGTTTGACAAAAAATAGAATTTTGGAATTTTCATTATTTTTTGTGCAATAAAAATTTAAGATTTCGATTTTTCAAAAAAATCCAAAAATTTGTTATGATAATCTAGCAGGGATTTAAAAACACGTCTTTCTTCTCTTGATTTTTTTCATATTGTGCGTTTTTTGGCTTAAAATTTTGATTTTCGTTTGATTTTAAAAATGTTGAAAATGTTATACTTCTGAGAATTTCCTTTTTATCAAAAAAAGCCATTTGGATAAAAGGTTTTTCCTTCTTAATACTATAAATGTCCGCACATAGAATTTTCAAATTCAGAAAAAAGTGGTGTCAACAATTTTCAAAATGTGCTCACTTTATTAATTTTTATCAAAAATGGCTCGTTAATGAACTCGTCCCTTCTTGTAGGACCTAAAAAAAGTGTGCTAAAGATGGATTTCATCCGTTCATATTTTCGAGAAACGTGGAGATCCGTTGAAAAACAATGGTGTCAAATTTCGGGCTTTTCTAATACTTTCTCAATCATTAATGATGAGAATGTAAAAAGTTTTTAAGGAAGAAACATAAAATAAAATTTAAAAAAGATAGAAATTTAACATATGTAAAAATCTTCAAAATTATTAAATGTTTAATAAAATAAATAAATAAAATATTAAGTCTCGTAAAGATGAAAAATATATTTTCGAAAATTTATATCAATAGTCAATTATAATATATTTGGAAAAATTTATATCTCTGGAGCTTGTCAACATAATGAGTTAATAAATGGTCGTTAAAATAAAAAACTTTATTTGTTGGTACAATTGATTTAGAAAATTATTTAAGTATATAAAACAATAAATTTAACCCATCACATTTAACTACTAATCATATTCATTTTCTCCTTCAAAATGACTTCCTTCTTCTTCAACTTCGCTGGAGTCCTCATCGTATACAGCATACTCAACTGAAAAATCGCATATTCACAAATATTTCAGTGTAATTGAGGAAACTGTTATGGAAATTACTTCATAGTTGAAATTAATTTATTATAACTTTACGTTACAAGAATTTATTTACCTCCTTCTATAGCAATCTCAGCATTCATTTGCAGCTTCTCTTTCGTGATACTAGGCAGTCTGATAAGTACCTGAAAATTCTAAGAGATGGCATTAGTATTCACTAATGTGAACCATTTTCGTCAAGCTTGATCCTTCAAATGACGCCTGTCAAAACTTCAGCCATTTATGTTTACGCATTTACAAGTTACAGCACTGAGAAGCGACTAACCTCGGAGCTTTTTTAATATGGAAAAATCTGAGTTTCGAGTTTTGATGAAACACTACTATCTTCGCAAGAAAACGATATCCGAGACCAAGGCCAAGCTGGATAAGTATTACCCGGACTCTGCACCGTGGATTGGAACGATTCATAAGTGATTTACCAAGTTTCTTTGTGGCTGTACGAACACAGTTGATGCTGAACGATCTGGGCGCCCAAAAGAGGTCAATATCGTGCATTCAGTTTTGGGCATGAAGAAGCTCTGCGCGCGATGGGTGCCGCGTTTGCTCACATTGGACCAAAAACGAATTCGTCTGACAACTTCCCAGCAGAATATGGCATTATTTTCGCGTAAGTCGACCGAGTTTTTGCACCGATTCATAACCATGGATAAAACCTGGATCCACTACTAGACTCCTGAGTCAACGCAACAGGCAAAACAGTGGGTTCCAAGGGGGCCAAGTGCTCCGAAGCGTCCAAAAATGCAACAATGGGTCGGAGAGGTTATGGCCTCCATATTTTGGGATGCACATGGCATAATATTCGTGGACTATCTTGAAAAAGGTAAAACCATAACCGGAGTATACTATTCATCATTATTCGACGGATTGAAAATCGAAATCGCCGAAAAACGACCGCAGTTGAAGAAGAAAAAACCGCTTTATCATCACGACAATGCGCCTGTTCATTCATGCTTAGATGCACAAGCAAAATTGCATAAAATCGGCTTCGAATTGGTTCCTCAGCCACCGCATTCACCAGACCTGGCCCCCAGCGACTATTACTTGTTCCCTAACTTGAAGAGATGGCTCACCGGTAAGCGTTTTTACTCAAATGAGGAGCTCATAGCTGAAACTGAGGCGTATTTTGGAGACCTTCCGATCGAGTACTTTTCGGACGGTATCAAAAAGTTAGAAAATCGTTGAACTCGCTGTATCGACCTAAAAGGAGAGTATGTTGAAAAATAAAACCGACTTTGGCCAAAAAACGTCTCCGTGTTTCATTTTTCAGGGACTTATCAGACTGCCTAGTATGTTTGTACTTTTAAAAATGTTTTATTTTAATATTAAACATTTTGAACTTAATAAATTTAACGCATAAGAACACTTTGCTTTACGGACGACACCGTTACTGTTTGCAAAAATGATCGGAAAGTGCTACTCCAAAAATGCTGCATTAAACAAATGTTCGTTGCTATCCGCACACGCTATTATACACATGTACACAGAAAATATGCTATTGGAAATGGTGTTCTACCATTTAGCCACCTGGTGCTGAACACTGGAACCAGCAAGATATTTATTTTAATTTTTGCATAAAAGTGTGTTTACAATCTTTTAGTGAATTATAAAACAACGAGTCAATAGTAAGAACAAACCTTCATCAAAAACAAATAGTTTTAGATAGAATTTCCATCTCATATAGTCAAAAAAACGCGTTTTGGTGAATTATGTTTAAAAACAAAAACAATTGTTTCATGTAAATTTCAATGCATTGTAAGCTCAAATATACTTTAATTAATGTACGTGGCGTCCAATTTTATCCATATAATGCAAAAAATACGAATAATCGAAGATTTTAATTTAAATACGAATTCCAACCTGACTTTTTAGATCATATTTATATATATATAGTAAATATTTCTTCTATAAATTAATAATAATGTACTTTGAGTCCATTTTTTCTACAAAATACGTCCACTTAAGTATATAATCTTTTGAAAATCACAATGAATAGAATAAGAATTTTTTTTATAGAAAAATATTGTTGTCAAAAATGTATTTTTTCATTGTGCAATTGGTAAATTCCATCTAAGACCCTTTGTTTGCGATAAAGATCTATTATTATTATTATCATCGACTAAATACTTTAAGCTCCAAAAAAAGTAGTTAAAACACTCTTATGCACAAATTAAAATGATTTTTTTTACATCGTATCTATTATTTCTGATTTGGATTTTTGTCGCCAGGTGGCGTATTGCAGTTTAACCATTCCCAATTGAAGTTCTGCTTTGCGCTTGAAAAGTTGGATGGCAGAATTAAGCGAAAGCCTTTTGCAAACATTATAGACGAATGCACTTAAAAATTATACTGCCTATGTTGTGTAATGTATTTTATATTAAAAATTGACTTCATTTATAGTAATAAAATTTAAGTTAATTGCAACCACTTATGGATAATTATGTTAAATTTTAGTAAATACTACTACTTTTTTAAACGGCAAATGTTATGAATTTCGGAGTAAATAAATCGAATAATATATACTTTTGATAAAATGTCGACTACTTCAATTTTTATTTTTGAGGTCAGGGACTAATATAACCATATGTTTTTTTTTTAAATATATCTTATTTCATGATTATCAAACGATACACATAACGGCACACGTGCAACGATCATTGAAAAGTAATCTGCAATTTTTGACAACGTTAATGTCAATTTTTAAAAGTTAGGGACTAAGATAACCGTATGCCTTTTTATAATAAATCTTAGTTATAATATACGATAGTCATAATGGTATACTTGCAACGATCATCGGGAAGGAACCTACACATTTTGACAATTCTAAAGTTATTTTTTGAAGTTAGGGACTAAGATAACTGTATGCCTCTTTAAAATACATCTTATTTTATAATTATCAAGCTATAACCATAACGGCATACGTGCAATAATCGTCGAAAAGGAACCTACAAATTTTGACAACTTCAATGTTAATTTTTGAGGTTAGAGACTGAGATAATCGTATGCCTTCACACAAATAGTTTTTTAATACGGAAACTTCATTTCAAAGTTATTTTTTTCAAGCAGCGATCATTAAAAAGAATACACAATTTTTGATACATGTATTTGAGGGTAGGAATGACTTTGGACCATCCTACACGTATGCCGATCTTTTTTTGATGGATTATTTTTTCGTTAACTTTCTTCTACTAATCTCGGCATACGTGCAACTATCATTTCAATATTTCATTTTTTTGACAAGATTTTCCGAGATTTTCCAGCTAATGGACTGATGTCCAAATTTCCCATCTGCATTAATATAATTGACACGTATATTACTGTCAAATTTTCAAAGGGTATACGAACGACGGTTATTTAATTTTTAGTACCGCGGACTGACGGTCTAATATTCTTTAAAACCGATATTGAATCAAACTTTTTGTGACTTCACGCGCAAGCATTGTGTCACACTCCAGGAAGGTAACGAAATGACTGAGCGTATTCATGGAATTCAGGGAATTCAGAAAATTCAAGGAATTTAATGAATTCATGGAATGCAAGAAATTCATGGAATTCAAGGAATTTATGGAATTAAAGGAATTTATTGAATCCAAGGAAATCTGGGAATTCATTGAATGCAAGCATTTCATAGATTTTAAGAAATTTACGCAATTCAAGAAATTGATGAAATTCAGCGAATTGATGGAATTTAAGAAATGGAAGGAATTCGTGTAATAAAAGGGATTAATCGAATGAAAGGTAATAATGAAATTCAAGGAGTTTACAGAGTTCATGGTATTCGGGGAATTCACGGAATTCAAAGAGTTCCAGGAATTCATAGAATTTAGGGAATTCATGGAATTAATGGAATTTACGGAACTCAAGGAATTCGTTGAATCCAGGGAACGCCAAGAATTCATTAAATGGCAGAATTTCATAGATTTAAAGGAATTCACGGAATTTAAGAAATTGGTGAAATTCAGGGAATTGACGGAATTTACGAAATTTATGCATTTCAAGGAATTTAAGAAATTGAAAAAACTAATGGAAACAATAGAATTTAATTTGGATCGTATAAATTCCTCGAAGGAATTCATACCCTAACATATGTCGCACAATCTTTTATATTTCTTATTTCGAAAACCTCATTCCGAACAAGCTTGGATGAAACTAAGGAAAATGATGCATACCTACATTTTGAATAAGAGAAATGCCGATCAAACTTTGATTGAATGAACTCAGAAAAAGTTTCTACGTTTGGTTATTTGTTGCCTCTAAAAAGGGTCGGGTTTCCTAGTTTTGCTAGTGCTTTACCTAAAAGCAGTAGATTTCGATTGAAGCGGGCCCTTTTTTAGCAAAAATTAAGATATAAATAATAAGAGGGACTCACAAGAGAGGGGGTGCCTTTATGCCTAAAAATAAGATAGATCTAATGAGAGAGACTACCAAGGAAACGGGCTCCTGTGATCTGTAGATTTAATAGAATTGATGAGAAGTACTCCCACGAGGTTGGGTCATTACTGTAATGCTGCGAAGAATAGTAGAACCTCTATGGCATCGAACCCCATTTACTTTCTGTTTGGCGTTTTGATTTTGATTCTTAAACCTTAAGGTTTGTCACCTCTGGTTTCACGACAACAGAGCGTTGCCTATTTGAAAGTAGTGGCGAAAGTCCATTTGCCTCGAAGCTTACTTCGCGCTGGAAGGGTTAATCATCAGAAGACAACAAATGTACCGGGGGTTCATGCCAGATGTTTTAGGTCATGCGCAGCCCTTTCTTTTCCAGAGTGATCTATGCAGGAAGGCGCATATTTTAAGAATCCTCTCTTTGGCTTTGAAAGCTTTGGGAGTATATGTTGATTGTAGATCTCTAAGAGGGAAGAATTGTGGCCAGGAAACGCGGGATTGTGGGGTTCAATGCTCCCGGAGTGCTTTGGTTAGTTTTTGTGGAGTAAATCAAGTAAAGACTCAATTGTTTCCCTTGCCTGTATTGGAGAAGTTAAGCGGCCGAGATATTCAGCTTGATCATCGAGAGTATCAATAGCTTGTTTGCTCTAAATAAAGTATATGGTGGGGTTTCACTCGGGTCACGGTATGCTGCACGTGGGTGAGTCAAGTCAAGAGAATCGTCTGTATCATCACACACACCTTGTGGCATCGACAATGACACAATTAGATCGCGTCCTGGTTTGAAATCCTTACAAAAAGGCGTGGAAATATTGAGATGAATCTACGAAAGATGAGGGCTCGTATAATGAACGTGTTTAGTCTTTTCGCGTTAATTCGCTTTCGTAGACTAGCCTGTTTGCAGGGTTCACGATGGTGCCTTGTCTCAGATATTAGTCACTCTTTCTTCCTCTCATCCACTTGTATACTATTTGAATACACATGAATACACACTTAAATACCTCGCTATAAAGGGGGCACTCGACTGTAGTATAACACAGAAGAACCAAAGTGGCGCATGAATGGGGGTTTACGTTCTAAGAAGTGACATCATTGTGACAACCCGGTACCTTGCAGGAGACCAAAAAAATCGGGTGATCCACTGTAAGCTAGAGTTAAAGGTGCTCACGATTCTTTGTCCTTTCTGTTCTCAGAGGCCTGGGCGGTACGATGTTTCAACGAAAATCACTTGCGCAGGTTGGGCTGACAATATTTCTTCTCACTTAATTGATTCGGCATGTAGTCGTGAATCTAGAAAAGGCACACACAAGAAAAGAACAAATTTTTTAAGGATAGGCTTTCTTATCAGCAGACTGAGCATAAGCTGTCAATCTTTGATGGAAACTCATCTGTTGGACCCATTTGCAAGAATCGAAGATTCGACTCTGGGACAAAAACTTCCTAGTTCAGGTTCCAAGCGAGAACTTGATTTTCATTCTAGTGAGCAGCTCTCATGCTAAATTTACGTGTGGGAACACGTTTTCGATTATCATTAGAAACTCCCTAACTCAGGTTCCAAATTTTAACTTAATTTAATAGTCTCTTTCGGAGACTGCGAAGCCTGATAAAGTCTGACAAAATAGAAAAAAAATGTGTTTGAAAGCGAGCCTTTGCTTGACATGCATCACCACCATAATAGGATTGAGATGCGTGAAATGAAAACTGCGTCGTTGGTTAAAATTCGACTGACGTAAACTCCGACGAGATAGGGCATGGCTTTAATGTAGCTGGCAGTTGCTGCAAAAGTAACCCGTACCACCATGCGAAGTTAGCGAAGATTTTTTCCGGCAGTGAGACGTATTGGAAAGAATATGGGATAGAGATGGGGGGGGCTAACCATTGACTTCACAAGAAAGATGGAACTGTAAGAAGTTGTTCTGCGTTATCCGTTTGGGTATTATTACAAAGCCTGAGAGAATATTTACTAGAATATTTTCATTTTTTTGACAAGATTTTCCGAGATTATCCAGCTAATGGACTGATGTCCAAATTTCCCATGTGCATTAATATAATTGACACGTATATTACTGTCAAATTTTCAAAGGGCATACGAACGACGGTTATTTAATTTTTAGTACCGCGGACTGACGGTCTAATATTCTTTAATAACCGATATTGAATCAAACTTTATATTACTAGAATTTGAAGTGATGTTTAATATATGCGGGAAAATGCACACAAGCAAAAAAGAAACGATAACTGGTAATTTATTTTGAGAAAGCAAAGTTAAGTAGAGAAAATGAGTAGGCTGTGGGTAGAAGGGACGAAAATGAAAGTTCCTGGTGGGCTTATTTCATGAGAAAATCTTTTGGCATCACGTGTTTGCGAAGAGGATAAAATTATATTTCCCTAGAAAGGAAGTATTTTCAAAAGGTTCTAATAACGTAGATTTATAAAATTTTTTGAGCGTTTCCTTAATATACTCTCAGATGTATGGTATTTCAAATTCTCTGTGAAAGATACAGTTCTTGGTATATCTAGGGGTTTTTGAGATACGTCTGAGGAATTTGCTTTGTATGATTTGAATGTGATTAATGTTGCTTTTCGATGAATCTCCCTAAACGGTACATACATAAGTTATGATTGATGGGATAAATATTTGGTAAATTAGGATTCCATACTCAGGTTTTAGAATCGAGCGTCTATTAATAATAGTATTTATGCGCGACACGACCCTGAAGGGTTTTCCCTTAGTATCTTGAATATGCAACTTCCAAGTTAAGACGTTTATGAAGTTTACTACGTTAAAAATTGTTGGTGGATCTATTTTAGATTGCCTTGTGACTAAGGAAAGAATTAATTCAGACTTTCTCACGATTACTTTTATTTTACAGAGTTTAGCCCATGCCTCATTAACTTCAAGAGCTTTGCTATGTAATTTTAAGATTTTTGGAATTGACTAGAAAAGAAGCGAATTGCGTGCTGTCATCTGCTAGTGGGCCTGTAGCTGGTTGAATGATATGATTCCTTGCCTCTTTTTAAAAAACTAAAATGTGAGGTGTTTTCTAAGATTTAGGAAAGTATCTTGGATGAATACAGGCACCAAAGATAAGAGCAACGAGAGCTAGTCATAATATCGGAAGCTTTTCGAGGTCTAAGTTTGTAAGTGAATCGGGGCAGCAAGCTTTGTTATTTTCAAAATTTTTTATTTCCTTGGTTATTTTCTTATAGATTGTTTTCTCGAAGTCATGAGTGCCTGAAATGTTAAAAAAAATTGAATAAAAATTTTTCGCATTTAAAGATGTGTTGTGGGCTAGATGGCTCGTTATGTGGAGCGAAATTATTTTCATAATTTGCTACAAGAATATTTTTTTTGTCGATGGGAGAGAGCGCCAGAGCTTGATCGGGCTTTTCAAGGGTTGTTATATTTTTTCGCGGCTTTGTTAGAGCTTAATTCATATAATATATAAAGTTATTTTTATTTTGAAATTTACCGACTTCTGTATTGAAATTTTACGTATGTGCTCCAATATTTTGATTACTTTTGTTTTGCACAGGTAATTGATTGTGTTTTCTCGGGGCTGATAGGTGGATCGTATTTCTCAACGGTAGACAGAGGGAGCGAAACGTGAATAGAAGTTTTATACTATAGATGAGATTAGTTATGGTTTCGTCGATATGAGTAGAGTTTGTAATTAAAATATCTGTTCCGTTGTTCGTATTATTTTTATAAATCTTATAGCCACGATTCTTAATTTTTGTGGATACGCGTAGCAGTGTTTCTCTAAGCATTCAGATGGTGATGTTATTTTGGTGAATGTAGGTGGCTAATTGAAGTCTAATTTATTATACTACAAAAGTTCCCGACAATTATTTTTAGAATGTTTTTATAGAGCGTAGGCATTTTCAATAGCAAGGGAAAGAATATTATTCATAATCTAGGCAGTCGAGATGATAGCTTCGGCTAAGTTCGTTTCATCTCCGCCCCCTTTTCCATTATGTGGGAGGCTACGGGTGAGGCTCCTTTTACAAGGTTGCTTAGGTTAACTTTAACCCTTTGTGAGGTTGCATTTTGAGTAAATGCGACTCCTGGGGTTTGCTTGATTTACAGGGCTTGACTTTTTGAGGGTGTAGGCTTTGTAATTAGAGGGCTTTCCTTTCAGTTTGTTGGCCGCTATTTAATTTGGGGTTTAGTTTCGCATGCTTTAGGTTAGATGCTCCTGAGGTTACAATAGTGCTGCGAAGCAGAGTACTCTGCGGTGGTTAGTGCCTGGTATGTTAGGAACAGTTACCAAAAGCATAGGAATACGTCTTATATTTTGTCCGTTTCTCATGCGAGAGACCGAAGTAATTGTATATCCTTCTTCCTAGGGTTTAGCAAGTACTGAATAATCTGTGAAAGAGATGGGAATGTTTCTAAAAATACTAGTTTAATAGGGAGTAGAAATATATTTGTATACAAGTGATACTGGAAACATTGCTTTTCTAGAATGCTGAAAATAGAGTGGTAGTCCTCTATATAAGAAACGCGAACAGAATATACATATGACCCAATGTTATAGACTATGAGTTTGTATTTATTAGAATTTCTGAGAATATTGTGAAGAACTAAGTAGGGGTTGTTTATTTCATCTACGATGCCATTAATAGGAGGCATCTTTCCCGGAATAGCAGAAGTTTTTGCTGTAGTCATAATTTTAGTGCATGGATCGTCGATGTCTGTGGACCTATTGTATACTATTAACCTATTTAAACATTTATCTATTGACCTATTGACGTTCTTGAAGTGTTACTGCTTTCTTTGAGAGAGTTGATAATTTCCTCGTCAGTACAGGTACTGCCGGAGGCGTCATGTAGCTTCATAGCAAGCTTCCGCTTCTTGATCCTAGAGGTGGTGACGGTAAAGATGCTGGTATTACTGCGGTCCATCCTGGTGATTGACGCTCTATTGGTGCTACTACTTCGTGCTGGCAGGATACTAGGTTTGAGCTCGGTGACATTCTTGTCACAGAGCGCAAATTTGTTAGTCAATTAATTGAATGCGCATGATAACTGGAATCTATCATTCTATCATGAGCCTCAATCAATTTAACCAATCCATTCGCTCGGGATAAAACGTTCTGGTCAGTTATCCCCGATATTTATGCTTGACCGCCAAAAATGCAGCGCGTCAATCTATGACGATTATTTTCGGCGTAGAAGGAGTAGGTCGCAATTGGCTTAATAAATTTATTGAGGATATCAATCGCAATAAGTGGGAAAGGAGATACTTTTGTCTTCTTGCAAAATTCAAAATTCTGATGACGCAGAGCTGTGATTGGTTTAGATCGCGGGGACAACGAATTCCCATCTAAGCCTTGTCGATGCCTTGCCAGAACTCCCAATGCAGCTATTTTATTCTTAAGCTTGTAAGAAAATACATGAACATAATAAATAACATGATAATGAATAACGTGAATGATAACATGAACATAATGAACCTAAACCTGAAAATTACGATTTCTTATATTAAGTTTAAAGTTAAATCAAGCTTACTCTAAAATAATAAAAGACGCTGTTTAAAAGAGATCGAAAATCATCCAAAAAGAATTTAACCGATGAATATTCTAGTGCTTATTTAGATCATAAAATCTTATATTCGTTATCTCTTAGATTTGAAGCCGCAAGAGCTATTATTATCATATATTAACATTTAATTACAGTCAGCTTCATTTCCTTTTTATGAAGCAGAATTAAAATTATTTCTAACATTTTCTGTTTGACGTCCTAAATTGCAGGTCCGTTCCGCTAACAGCTTTACAACGGAATTTGAACTATTACTTCATGCGATTATTTTGGACTCTTTTGGAGCACTGATGCCAGTCCCCTTTGCAAGACTAACCTGCATCCACAAGCCGACATCAATAACCAACAAAGCCAAAAAATTACCCCTATTCCATTAAATTAAAACCGGGGACCGCTATCAACTGAAGTAGATATAAAACATTACCGTTGAAAATAATCACCGAAAACACATTTTCTTATATGTACTATATTCTATAACACTGAAAACAACGCTCGGTGTATTTAAAGAACCCTTCCTCAGTTTCCTTGAACTGAAAAATACCCCAAAGACCTTACGAAGACACTAAATATTAAAATTCTTATAGGCACTCAGTTGCCTTTAACTAAAATAGCATTCATAATACATCCGTAATACTATGCAGCGGCATTGAAAATTGCTTTCTCTATTTTATTTCAAGACAGAGGTGAGACAGGCTTTGCCAAGTGCAGTGGGGGTTGTTTTTTGTGATTGTTAACTATTAGCGTGGCGATAAATATCGTGAGGTTTATTTCTAACTTGTTAAATTCTACTGCGCGGATGATAATATAAACTTATTTCTTGTGTAGATGACTGTGTTGACTATTTCTAATTTTTGTTTGGCATTTTGAGCTGATGGAGACTCCTACAGGGTTCGTTACATGTACCAGATGTTGTTTTTGGCCTGTTGAATATTAATATGAGGAAAAGGGTGTCAACTAGAGTTATCGAAACATATCAGTTATGATTATTTTGAAGTTAGCATGCTTTTGACCATGTTAGTTGAGTACAACTGAAGAAGGTTCGTTAAATATTATGTCGCCCATCAGTATTCTGATGATTTTATCGCATACTCAAGCTTTTCTTTTTTGCAAAGTTTTGACTGATTCCTGTAAAATATAACTGAGGTATGATCATAACATAAAAATAGTTGTCGCTCGAAAACGCTGTATTAGTGACAAGTTACTATTAGGCATTATTTCTTTTATTTTCTGTTATTAATAGAGGAAACAAGTCCGGCTCTAGTGCTTTCCGGTGAACACAGGACCAAAACAAGAAATTTCGCTCGTGCCACGATATCCATCAATAAGAGCGTAGTATCGTGAACTAACTTTGATTGCTACGTTCACCCAAGGCTGGTAGCCAACCAGCATCTACTCTTGCTATACTTGACCCTGATATCGCGCGTACCATGCGGATTGGCAGGCCGCTTAACACGTCAGTCATAAATATCGGTGCTCTCGCATCACAGGCAACGCGGTGTTGAAGAAGTTGGGACACGAGTGAAAAAAATTAGTTCTTGATTGATCAGATTCTCATGATAGATTGATCGATTCTCGTCTACCAGACGCATTAAATTGATTGTTTGACAAATTATGCGCTCTGTAAAAACCTGTGTCACGGAGCTTTAAACCAGTATACTGCCTAGCAGGGAGAAGTAGTACCAGCGACGTGTGCATCACCACGATGGAAATAAAAGAATGAAAGGAAACCGTCGTCACAATGGAGCAAGTTGACAAAAGCAGTTTGTCTGTTGATCGTAGTAGGAAAGAGAAAGGAAAGCTGTGTTAACTCTCAGATAATACATCTGCCAATATCAGCAAGGGCCACTCACCGGCAAATAGCTCCCTGAAAGGAAGCAGCAGAAACTCTAGGACAGGCGTCTTCAGCAAGGGTAAATTTTGCACCAAATACTTATTTGCAAGATATCTGGTTTCTACTACTACGCTGCAGAAAATATGTCGCTGCAGACAATAATTTAAAACCACACGGAAGCTTCCGATTCGAGACTCTAAAATAGGTACAGTACCATGCAGAATTCTTCCAAATAATGTGATTGTGGACGAAGCAAACTACCCGTACACATTTCTATATTAATCATTAAAAGAATCCACCAAATTTGAACCCATAGTTAACAGCATTGGCCCAGATGTATATTCACTTCGGGTGTCGTATATTAAAGACTATCGTAAAATTATCACTAACCTAGAGAAACAAGGTATCTAATACTATATTTACAGAAGCATTAACTTGATTTTCATTAAGCTCGTCATTACAAACATCCTCACTGCGTACCAGGAAGACTCAGTTCTCTCTAAATTAAGAGAGGATAGGTTCCCAATTATGTCAGTTTCTGGTATGATAAACCGAAAAATTATGAGAGCTTTACAAATTTTCCTGGTAACGGTCCCGAATATACCTCAGGTGAAAGTGTTTTTGAATCTCTAGACCATTGCTTATATAAAAAATACATTAGAGCCCTACGTTAAAACTAAAAAGAGTTTTACATGCAACAAATATTGCAAACCGCCAGCCACTTACGCTAACTGTGTTCGAGGCAACATTGCGTATTACAGAGGTTGTTCTGCATTTAAACAAGCCTCTAGAAAAAACAACATTAATAAATCAAAAACGCACAACTCGCAGAAAGATCATGCTTCCTTTAAATCAGCTGCATAGATTACACTAAAAGATAACTTGATACACGGGAATACTCGAGTTGCCAGTGACCCGCTATCACGAAAACTACCACTCTTTAGCTCTGCCGTCGCCTTTACATCACAAACATGTGCGATTAAGCCCCAAAATGCACACCCATATAAAATACCAAAACCAACAATTATTCGAGCTGAGGCAGTAATTGCACACGGAAAATCATATGCCATCGTCTCGCTTTATAGACTCTGTGTCGAAAGTTTACAAAATATTATTATAGAAAAGTATTTAAACCTGCACCCTCGGTAATCGCAGCAGGGGACCTTAATTTTAAGCACTTATTTACCAGTATGTCTATATCTGCATCAGACTCTTCTTTCTTCAAAATAACAAACATAAATCTGACCTTATTGACTTCGCAATCACCAAGAATAACTTTTACATCAACGACAATTTCACCATCGTTGAATTCGACTCGGATCACTGAACATTTCATTTATAAAATAACATTTATAAAATAAGTCAACCAGCGACTTTTATTTTTGACTTCTCTGCCTCCTTCTCACTCTTTTTCACTTTCCTTTCTTAAAATGAGTTATCAGATCTTGTGGGTTTTTTCCCGCTCGCGGGCTTTTTTCCCACACATAACAAAAGTCACTTTAACGACCAGTCATGTCATATTTCTTTCAGATTATTTAATAATGCCCAGACGAGTAACACATAAAAAATCCGTGCTGTTCGATTTTTCCCACAGGCACCATCGCTTTCCAAGGTAAGACAGCGCCCTTAAACCTCTATCTGCCTAGGTGGTTAATGCGCTAATATGCGTCGCACACCTATTGTAAGGGAAATCCAATACTTGCTAAAGTATACAATACACCCGTTGTAAGAAGAACGCTAGAGATGCCGCCTAATCGGGACAGGGGCCCAAATTACGGGCAGAGCACTCATGTTGCAGGGGAATACTAGGGTTGCCGCCTAGCGGTGATCTGCGCTTGACCATCGGACACACATCGCATATTCGGAAGCCCACATTTTTCTAAGAATTTTGCGATATCTTTTTTCGAAGGCCGTTTTTAACCCACACCCATTTTCGGTTCCCGCTTGCGGTATTCCAAGATATGCATATGTTTCTCCATCACCAAGATTTTGCATCCTATTTCAACCTATGAGTTGAAGATCCTGATCGTCACGTGTTGATGCATTTTCTAGTGTTTCTTGGTGTAGATGGACGCAGGTACACCTGTCCATCTCAAAGCTAATTCCAATGTCTTTAAAGTACCTATTTATTGCCGCCACAAGGATTGCAACGTTCTTTTTTGAAGACGCAAAGAGTTAAAGGTCACCCATGTATAAAATTCTTTGCGGCGGGCCACATAGGTATCCAGGACTTTTGCCGCGGAGCACGATAGACAGAGGCAAGAGAAAAATGCGGAAAACTATCGGGCTTAAAGAGTTTTCTTTGGAAGATCCTCCTCTTATATATGACATAAATTGTAGTCACTCGTCTTTTGTCGGATGTTATGACAAATCTTATCCGCGACAAGAGCATAAACTCTTTCATGCATCTCATCTATTTTTGGATGTACCTCCAGGTACTTAAGAAGCTTAATCAGTAGTTCATGGTTCGTGTCATAGATTGCCTTTCGGTAGTCAATGATGTGGTAAAAAACCAGGCTTTGTCCTATATGTGGGGGCACACTGCTCTCCTCAGATCATTGATTGCAGTATAAAAATGCGTCCGTGACTGATGATATATACCGGGACAACTCCGTGCAAAGTAATACAATAAAATCAAACTCTATACCGAAAAATGCCTTTGACATTTTGGGCAGTAACCACCTTCAGCTTATGATAGCATAAATAATAATAATAATAATAATACTAATAATATGGTTTCTGGTGATATAAATTAAAACATGTGTGCGTTAAAGTTCATGTGATTTATTATAAAGAGCACGTTTTTTATTAAAAATTTTGATTTATATAACGCATACTTGAATAGTTCAATTTTAAACCAAAAACATAAATTTTCAACTTCAATCATGAGTCTTTAACTAGAATAATTAAATTTCATACAAAACAATTAATTTCTACCAAAAAGTCAAGAATTTTGACAAAAAATAATTTTTCAATCATTAATTGAATAGTTACTTTTTCAGTCAAAAAAAAGCCGAAGAAAAAAGTAATTCTTAACAAACTAGCTTATTTCTCAGCCATTGAGATAAATTTTAAATTAAAATTATGAAACTTTAACAGCAAATTCATTTTAAAAAAAAATGAACTCTCAACCATTGAATAATTAAATCGTCGTTCAAAAAAGATTAATTCGGAACGAAAAATTTTATACGTAAATATATATTTAAATGTGAATTTTCAGTTAAAAAATTGATTTCCAACAAACCAAAAAAAAACAACTAATTTTCGTAAAAATAGTTCAATACAGTTAATATAATTAACTATAATTAACTAATTAATGAATGTTGCAATTAGAAAAAAAAATCACTCTCTGCAAAAAATTCCCTGACATTTCTAGGTTTTCCAGTTACTTCTTTACAGGAATTCTCTGATTTTCGCTATTTTTTTCTAAATGCCTGACGCAAATAGGGCACCCATAGGGACCAAAATTTGAAAATAAGGTACTCTAGGGGCCTCAAAATGAATACAGGACATCCGACATACGTTTCAAATCACCCCCAGTGCACTTGCACTGGGAGATGGAAACGAGATGATCGGCGTCGAGGGATTGAGCCATTTGGACGGCAGCTATGTGAAATGACGAGACGTTGATGCATGCCATGTGTTTCGGTCTAGCCTTCATTTTTGTCAGGAACCGATCGATTAAATTAATCGCGATGAAAAACACATTCGACGGCAGATTGTACCATACTTTCAGGCACCTAAGTACGTGCGCCGATCTATCTCGAGCACCCATTGTAATTTCCTCATTCTACAAACAAAATTAAAATCCATTTTTTCTTCTTTTTTTCAGGGATTAGAGCGCCAAAAGACCTCCTCCAGGGTGTCTACTCAAATCCCGGAGAAAACAATTCAGGGCGGTAGTTTTAATCCGAGAAAAAATTCCCGGTTACTGAAAATGGAACTCTTGAATTTTACACATTTTAAATTAAAGATTAAGTTTTTTAATTCTTAAATTTTATATTCAATGGCTGAACAATGTACATTTTAAATTGTTTAAAGGCGATAAAATTGAAAATAGGTGACACAAGGCGACAAAATTGAAAATAAGTGACAAAATGTGACAAAATTAAAAATAGGTGACAAAAGATGAGAAATCCCAAAATTGGATAAAAAGGTGACAAATTCCTAAAAAAAAGCGACAAAAGGTTAGAAAATTGAAAATAGGTGGCAAAAGGTGATGAAATGGAAAATAAGTCACTCAAAATGGAACTCTTAAATTGTAAACCTTTTAAATTAATGTTTAAGTTTTTTAATTCCTAAATATTATATTCAATGACTGAACAATCTACATTTTAAATAGCTGAAAGGTGACAAAGTCGACAATAGGTGACAAAATTGAAAATAGGTGACAAAAGATGAGAAATCCTAAAATAGGAGAAAAAGGTGACAAAATCCTAAAAAAAGGTGACAAATGGTGAGAAAATTGAAAATAGGTGACAAAAGGTGATAAAATGGAAAATAGGTCACCCAAAATGGAACTCTTGAATTTTAAACCTTTTAAAGTAAAGTATAAGGTTTTTAATTCTTAAATATTATATTCAATGGCTGAACAATGTACATTTAAAATAGTTCACAGGTGAAAAAATTGACAATAGGTGACAAAATTGAAAATAGGTGACAGAAGGTGACAAAATTGAAAATAAGTCACTCAAAATAGAACTCTTGAATTTTAAAATTTTTAAATTAAAGTTTAGGTTTTTTAATTGTTAAATATTATATTCAATGGCTGAACAATGTGCATTTTAAATAGTTTAAACATCCTCGAAACGCTTAAAAATTTTACTTTTTAATCTTCAAAAATCTAGAAATTGTTTTAAATTTATTCAGCCTTAACATTATTTTTTGAATTTTGTTGGAACTTCTTTAGAAGTATGTCATTAAAGACTCAATAGACTTTAAATCTTTTAAATTATATTATTTTAAACAACTTCAGTCATCACAGTACACTATTGTCGTGAAAAAAGGCAAATAGGTGACTAATAGGCTATAAACAAATATTAAATAAGACAAACAAGTAGTAATTTGTTGTAAACCGAGAGATGCCCAGAAGTTGTTTTTCTTCGGTTAAAGCGGCCATCCCGAAAATGGAATATTTACAATTCCACTGAGGACTTATTTTCAATAAAAAAATAAATAAAAACTATTTTTTTAAAAAACCATTTAATTTTTTACAACACAGTTAAATCCGTTACTAAATTGTCGATTTTTTAAACAAAAAAGATGAATAGTCTGCATTTTTAAACCATAAAAGTTTCAATTTTAACCAAAAAATTAAGCAGTTAAATTTCTACAGAGAAAAATTAATTTTCAATTAAAACAACGTTAAAAACGAATTTTCTACAAAAAAATTTAATTTTATACCAATTTTAAAAATTTTCAACAAACTAGTTTAATTCTCAACCAAAATAGATAAATCTTCAACTAAGAAGTGCATTTTTCACCAAAAATAGATGAGATTTCTACCAAAAAGTGAATTTTCTACCAAGAAAAAATTTTTAGTCAAGAATGAAAAATAATATTAAGCGAATTGTTGAATTTTCAATAAAAAAGATGAATGTTTATTGAAAAATTTTATAGTTGATATTTCTACTACAAAACTTCAATAAAAAATAAAAAAAACAATTAGATCTGACGAAACAGTATATATTTTCAACATGACTAGATTTTTACAAACAAAAAGACGAATTTTCAACAACAAATAAAACATAATTTTTTAACCAAAATGTTAAATTTTCAACTAAGAAAGTTGAATTTTTAACAAAAAACGGAGTAGAGCAATTTTAATTGAGAATCAATTTTGAATAAAAACAAAAACGAATTTTCTACAAAACAGTTTAATTTTATACCAGTTTGATAAATTTTCAAGCCAACAAAACTAATTCTCTATCAAATAATTTAATTTTAAAAACAAGTACATGAAATAACAACAAAAATGTTCATTAACAATTGGTCAATTGACTTTTTTTAACAAAATATATGAATTTGCAGGTTGAAAAAAATTTTTACAACAAAAATAATTCTTATTTTTTACCCAAAAACGAACTCACAGCTAAAATTATGAATCTTCAACGACAAAAAAATTAAATTTGAAAAAATTCGTTCAAATTTCAATCAAGGAGTGGAATTTTTAATTTATCATTTTTTTGGTTCAAAATTATACTTTTTGGATACAAATTTTACTATTTAGTTAAAGATTTAATTATTTTGTTGAAAATTAAAGTATTTTGTTAAAAAGTAATAGTTTTTGATCGAATACTTATATTATTTGGTAGAAAATTCATCTTTTTTGGTTGAAAATTAATTCTTTTTATTTAAAAAGTCTTATATTGTATTTTTGTTTAAGAAATAATTTCTTTTACTTAAAAAACATACTTTTTGTGAAAATTCAACAATGTTTTTGAAAGTCATCGTTTTTGGTCAAAAATTTATACTTTTGTAGAAAATTAATATTTTTTGGTTGAAAATTTATCTTTTGGTCGAAAAATCTTTTTTTTTAGTTGTTACAAATTTAAATTTTATGTTAGAGAGGTAATAATTTTTATTGAAGTATAATCTTACATTTTTGGTGTTTAGTTCAAAACTCTACAACTTCGTTGAGAGTTTAATTATTTTATTGAAAATTCCACTAGTTTCTCAAAAAGTCACTTTTTTGTTTAGAATTATTCTCTTGGTTCCAAAAATCTATTATTTGGTTCAAAATTTTTATAGTACT
>NC_046658.1:99266668-99274630 GCF_010883055.1 Belonocnema kinseyi
GAATAAAATGAATTGTATGGAACGACCCATGGCTAAGCGAGGATGATCAACAGATGACGATATCCCGTCAGATTCTGGCCCGAGCTGAGCGCTTTGCTCGATATTAAAGTTTCTGGTAGGCCAATTTACCTTCTTTATAAACCTTTTTTAGAATTCCAAGGACTTAACCGCGAGAAATTAGAAAATTAAAATTATCTCAGAGTCTATCAGATCTGTTCAGTATTGGAAATCTGATTAGACGTGGAAGAGATTCGTTTACCCTGACTATTTTGAAATTCTTTGAGATTGGGGAACGGCTGCCTAAAGGAGTTTCTCGAATTTCTTGTGATGTCATTTTTTCAATGGCTCCACTAACCATGTTTATTTTTGATCGTTTCTGAGACTCAAGTCTTATTGAATAAATTCCCCGAAGTATTTTCGTACGATCTACTATCGCAACTACGTCGCCGTTGGATGTTGATAATACAGTTTGTTCTTCGGTTGGCATGGGCTGAAGAATCTGATGCTCTCCTTTAACGTAAATTGGTTTATCGCGAGGAAAAGTGTATGCTCGAATTTCGAATAGTTGCAATGGATTTGTTTTCGGAATTAGCCGAATCAATCTTCGTTCTTCCGGTTTACAGTTAAGAAGGGACACGGAAGGACGACTGGCAGGAGGAGACCTGGACCTTTTGCGAAGAAAAGGTTCGGCAGAAGGCGAAGACCTGTTCGAAGAACCTGGAGCATGTTCTATGTTAGGAGGATCAGAAGTTCTGGAACGAGGAGCACTAGGGCCAGGGTATGAAGTCTGTAAGCTCCACTCTGCAACAAAAAATAGAGCTTCACATTCTCTAAAAGCCAAATCCGTAATATTTATCAATGGCTTTAGGTATTTAGAGTTTTCAAACAGTTAACATGGGAGAAACTGTTCAAAAACGTTTAATTTAAATAATTTTTACATTTTTCACGAGGTCCTAGCCTTGTGGTGAAATCGTTAGAGTTTATTTTGGTTGTCCGTCCGTCTGTTCGTCGGACCTTTCTAGCACCGAAAGGGCTTAATATATCCGGATAAGATTTCATAGGGTAAGAAATGATAGGAAAGAGTACAATAGGATTGGATATCTTACGGCACGGTGATCTAGTATACGACAGAATCGAATAGGATAACATAGGATATGATTTATTATCAGTGCAAGGCAATCGTTCAATTTTCAAGTAAAATAAAAATATACGTAATTTAACCCTTCGTCTTTAAAGGTGAGTATTTCATGCACGGGCCAAAACGGTTTCAGTTAATAGATTTTCAAAAAGGGAAAGATGGCCGCTGGTGCCTCCACCTAAAAAAAGTTAGGCAACCAACTCCTAAGTTTGGTGGTCCCAATCAGTCCCAGTCACTTCTGAACAGTTGCGGTGAGTAGGTCAAAAACGGGGCGTACACGAAACACCCACCTTTACAGGCGGCGTATAATAAATTTGCACGAGAGTGACATGTTTTTTTGTGCTTTTAACTTGTTCTTTTGATAATAAAATGTGTGAATACCAATGCCTAACACACGTTTTATTGCCTTTCTTATCTGTAAAAATTTTGCTAAACACCTCATTTCTACAGTTTTAATGAATAAAAATAAATACTTTCAAGCTTTGCTATAGGCAGAAATGTAACCTTAGAAAACATTGGTCAATCGAAAATGAAAAAAAAAACTAATTCCTGCAGTTTTTGATTAAATTTGATTAAAGTTTCGTCGTTTCAGTTTGATACTTCATAAAATAGACAATTTTGAAATATTAAGTTAAGGAATCAATGATTATAAATTAACTTAAAAGAAATAATTTTTAAAAAGAAAGGTGGAAAACTACTTGTCCAAAATTTCAACTGAAAACCTGAATAGTAAAAAAATAAATTACGAACGCACATAATTAAATACTACTAAAGAAAAAATCACAGATGAAAAAAGTTAAACAAAGACCTTAAAATCTACAGATTTTTCTTACTTTTAAGGTGGAAAATTTATTTTTGTAAAAGTTTCCAGGTTCGAAGAAGAATTCGGTTAATATTTCTCAAAACATTAGGTTCCTTATTTTTTTACAGGCTAATTACTTTATTCTTTTAATATAACAGTAATGAAGAAACAGTTCTAATATCTTATATGTGACGGGAAATTTGAAAGGTAATTTGAATTCTGCTCTAGAATTCTTTAGAAAACTTTAAATTGTTTAAAATGTTTAGGAATATCTGGAAATCTATAAACATTGTTTAAACTCATTAAAATATTTTGAACCATTTTCATTTGTGAGGACCAACAAGCATAAGAATGTACTTTAAATTCATATATATTTTATTATTATATTTACCAATAGAATTGATGAGAAGCGCCAGGGATAACACACGTTTAGAAACAATCCCCATCGTTTTGCTTCAGAATCAATGCTGATTAATCTAATCTTGAATAATTTAATTAACAATTTAACCGATGAAAATGCTGGTGCTTAGTCTGATTATGCAATCACATATTCCTTATCTTTTATATTTGCGTCGTTAATGTTATAATTATCAGATAGTTACATGTCATTAGAGTCAAATTCATGAAAAATAATGTATGGTATCTGATACGTTTGTTCGCATCTTCGAGACCTATTGACGAACTTTTCATGACCTTTTATGATCTACAAATACCGATCGATAAATCATATTGCTTATATGAATTCATCAAATGTCGACGTTTTGAGGCCCTCTGAGTCAGAAAAACAAGTTTTTACGTCGGTGTCAGTCTGTCTGTCCGGCGTCGTCGTCGTTGTTGTTCTTGTCGTTGAATGTATACCAGACGACTTTCGAAAGAATAGTCGGATTTGATTGTGCTTTGGCACATAGTTTGAGGGACGAAAACAAAAATCGGGTTCGTTAACCAGCCATTTTTGATAACAATTTAAAAAGTTGGAACAAAGCAAGGTACGAAAAGAGATAGATCGAAAAAAAGTATGCACCCAAGAAAGATGTGCAAATAAAGCATTAATTACTTTTTTATAGGATAAGCTGTTTGTGTTTATTGAAATGATATACGTTTCACCGCAGCTAAGAATAAAATTTAATGTAAAATAAAAAATAAATATTGAAGCAATCATGATATAGACAATTGGTGCTTTATTGTTCAATATCCAAATAGGCGATCCTAGACAGAGTCACTTACAAAATGTATTATATTTGATATACATATGTTGAGCATAATGCAAAAAAGTCGAAATGTTGGACAAGATCGAGTACGAAGTACTAAATACGTGATGTGAATGTGTTTGTTAAAGTCGAAAGAGCTTTAACAAAAGAGAGTTCACAATCTCAAAATTACAGTTGTCTATCTGTTGACCTTTGATTTTAAAAGGTCTCTGCACGAATCCACAGGTTGATATGCAAAGACAGAGCGCGAAGTGCGTGAACCATGAGTCGCGCACTGTAGGTGCACTCAAACTCTCAAGCTAAGCTCGTTTAACAAAAGAGAATTCAAAATCACAAAAATACAGTAGTGAATGTTTTGTGTCTTAATTTTAAAAGGTTTGCGCAAGAATGTGCGAAAAAATAAAGACCGAGCGCGTAGCGCGAGTTATATACATAATCGACCTCGAAGCGCGAGATGAATACGATTTAAAAATACTTTAAAATTAAATGACACTGAGACCCCAATTTTCCGCGGGTTTCGGGCTTGGTCTCCCTGATTTTTACGTGTAAATCGGGATTATGCATCCGTTTTTTTCTTCTTGCTTGTGGCATCATATAGCGCCAAACCGTGAAATGCGCAACTCCAGTGATTTTGCAAGTACCTCTCTCTCGACTCTTTGAATCCCTCGTTGATTACTTTTATTAAAAATAGTAGCGTAGGAATTTAAAAAAATATATATTTTCTTCAACCTTAAAATCTTTTTCTTTAGAATTTAATCATAAAAATAACCTAAATATCACTAATTTTATCACGTTTCAAACGTTTTCAATAATTTATGTTCGTTATATTGAGTTTGAAAAATCCAATATCAGATTTCATTTTAAAGACCCTAAAAACGTAAATACGAACAATCGGATCAAGCTCTAAACATTTTGCCTAACTTCGTCAGTCAGATTAGATTGACGAACTTGAATTTTTTAAATCAAACATCATATTTCGATTCAGAGACCCCAAAACCACAGTATCTTCAATTTTAGCATTAGCAGATTATTTTAATAGTTCATGTCCGCCGTATTGAAACCGACATTTTTAATGTTGAAAAACAAACAAGCGGTTTCGATTCAGTAACACTAAAAGCCTAATTATCCCTAGTCTTATCAAGATCAAAACATATTTACTCTTTTATGTCCACCATATTGGATCCGCCATTTGAATGTTGTTAATCCATCTTTATATTTGGATTTAAAGACCCCCAAGCCATCGAAACGGCGAAGATCACGTGATCCTGAAGTGTTTTTTCTTAAAAACATTTTTGTCACAATACGTTTTTTTTGCTTCTGACCGTGAAGGGGTTAATGAGTATTTAATTTGAGTTAAAAAGGATCTTGTATCTTTTACGCATCTTCCATCAAATAAAAAAGAATGTTTAAGCTTTAATATTTTTGTAAATCACACCGCTCGTTCATTTTAATTTTCACACACACGAACACACACATGATTCTAAGAATAGACTAAGTTCCCAGTACAGTGAAAATTTCTCAAAATCAGATGGGCAAGTTCATTAAAAATAAGAAAATTAAGTAAGGTTCACTAGGCCATTTAAAGTTTCGAACATTCCTAAGCAGTGAATGAAGAAAATGTTACAAAATTAGCTATGCGTATCTGCTGGTGCTTCTTTTGCAGGTGATCCTTGCTCTAGTGTCTTAACGTATGCCGGTTTATTCGCAAGTTCTCGGTTTGTTATAGCAAATGAAATTCTTCTAGTGATAGGTAATTTTTAAAAAGTCACACCTCCGCTGGCCTGAAACGAAAAGTATAGGATTTTCAATACAGTAGTAGTCGTACTACTGGCATCCACCGGTTACTAATTGTAAATAAATAAAAGAGAGTATAAGAATAGATTGTGCAGGGAAAACGAAAGATTATTAAATAAAAGAGTCCTTGAAAAAGAATGAAAACTTTAGAAGTTATAACCTGAAAAATACAATCCAGGTCTTGGTGTCTCAGCATTTTACTGGATCTGATGGACTGCGGCTCCTGGATATCAAGTTCTTAGTCTTATGCAAGGTTTCATTTTCTTAAAAGTGGGTCTGGAAAATAAAAAGAAATGAACTTTAGGCAACCAATTTATTCGGTGTCAATTTTGACAGTGAGTGAAATGAAATTATAAGTGAAATATGCTCCAGGTCGAGAAAAAAAAATAAAAGAGAAAAAGAGAGATCGCCAAAAACTGAATCTCCTGTTTGTTAGTACTCATTTATAGCTATCCATCAAAGTTAAATTTTTAATATTACTTATTGCGACTACCGGTTGGCAAACCGATGTTCAATCGCCTGTCGGAATTTTACAGTTTAGAAGCTGTCTCTCTGTTTCTCCGGCTCTCAATATTCCATAAGTAAAAAAAGAAAATAGCGTTTTTCTTCCGCAATGTCGAGTGAGCCTCAAAATATCCAAACACTTAAAAAAAGATGCTTACAACCGTTTCGTCTTCGGAAGAGGACATGGCTACGATTACGACTAGTGAGCAAGAGTCACAGGTCAAAATGTCAAACAAACTACATAGAGGTGAAATTTCTACAGTCAAAATCATGGTCCAATAGGCGACGTTGCCGAGATCACGAGGGCAGGTATAGCAAGCTAAGCGAGTTGGTAGACACATAAATTCTCGGAATTGTGCCTCTGTCTATGGTAACATTTATCTCAATAAGGCGTCACGAGTATGTGTATTCGTCAGAAATTGTACATAATTAACACGTATATTTGTGATTTTGGGTTAAATTACACTCCGGTGAGCGAATTTTGTTAGTTGGATGCTCGATAGAATATCGTCTTCCTTCTTACTACAACCTTGTTATCGTTGATGCATAGGGCTCCAAAAAGGAAGTGTGAAATGAGAAAATATAAGGAGTTAATAAAAAAAAGTTACAACAATAGCCATTAGTGTTTCCTAGTGCTGCTTTCAGAGCTCATGGAGGTAATATCTACCACTTCAAAATGAAAATTTGAATTTTTTCAATTTTAAACCATGTGGTTAATATTCTAAGTAAGTGGAGAGGAGGTAGATCTGTAATTCAAAAAATTTGCCTGAGATAATGGTTGCAGGTCAAAAAAATTTAAACGTGTATATATTAAAGTTCATGTGATTCATTATAAAAACATGTTTTTCTAATATTATTTATATTCATATTTACTAATAATTTTATTTATATAACGAATAATTTTAGACTCGTGACACAAATATATCGATAGATTCTACGAATATTAGGCTATTGTTCTGCTACCGTTAAGAAAGCGTTTATCAACTTATTACACATGAGTTTTATTCTATCTTTTTTCTATGGATAAGAATAAGGCTAAATGCATTTAGTGAGAAATTTTGTTTAATAATTAATAATAGGTTATTTATTCCTCCTGAAAACTTAGCTAAATGAAGTTAGCCTAATTCTAATCTGTCGCGGAAAGATGGACTGAAGCTTATTTGTAATAAGGTGATAGATGCCTACCTAACAGTAATTAAATAATAGTTTAATATTCGTAGAACCCATCAATATATAATGAAAATGAAATAGATTGTACTGTACTAAATAAACAGGTTTAAACTTCGAAGTGTCTGACGGATGGATTGCAAAAAAAGTTCGATGAAGTCCATCAACTTGCATCCCTAGCGCGAATGGCCCGAGCTAAGCGCTTTGAACGATGCGAATGTTTCTGTAGGGCCGATTTACCTTATTTAGGAACCTTTTTTTTGGAATTTTCAGAACTTAAGCGCGAGAAAGTAGGAATTTAAAAAGATCACGGAGTCTAACCATCAGTTCTGTTAAGTATTGAAAATCTGATTAGACGTGGGGGAGACTCGTCTACCCTTAGAAGTTTAAAACTCTTTAGAGATCGGGGAACAGCTGCCTAATGGAGTATCTCGAATTTCTTGTGCTGTCATTATTTCAGTGGCTCCAGTAACCATGTTTATTTTTGATCGTTTAAGAGTCATAATTATTATTGCATACATTCCACGAAGTATTTTATTACCCTCCACTATTGCAAGAACGTCGCCGTTTGACGTAGATACAACAGTTTGTTCTTCGGCTGGCATGGGCTGAAGGACCTGATGCTCGCTTTTCACGTAAATTGGTTTATCGCGAGGGAAAGTGTATTCTCGAATTTCGAATCGCTGCAATGGATTTGTTTTGGGAATTAGCCGAATAAATCTTCGTTCTTCTGGTTTACAGTTAAGAAGCGACACGGGAGGACGACTGGCAGGAGGAGACCTGGATCTTTCGCGAGGAAAAGGCTCGGTAGAAGGCGAAAACCCGTTCGAAGAACCTGGAGCAGGGTCTATTTCAGGAGACTCAGAACTTTTGGAACGAGGAACACTGGGTCCAGGGTATGAAGTCTGTGAACGCAACTCTAAAACAAGGAATAGAGCTTCACATTTTCTGAAAACCAAATCGGTAATATTTACTTATCGCCTCGGACAATTGGAGTTTCCAAGTAGTTAACCTGAAAGAAAATGTTCAAAAACGTTTGATTTAGATCAGAAGTTTTTCTTGGTTTTTCTTCAGTTCGTCCGTCGGGACTTTCTAGTGCCGATTGGATCGGACGCAATTGCATATGATATGTAAGGATCGAATGAAATCGCATATAAGTAGATAAAAAAATATCTAATTGACAAGGATTAGATATGACCGGATTGGTTTGGATATGATATGAAACGATAAGAAAGAATACGATAGGATCGGCCACAATTCGACACATTGTTGTATTTCCTATATTTATTAAAAAAGAATGATTAAATACTTTGAAATAAAATAATAAATTACTAAATCAGAGGGTGAAT
>NC_046658.1:99274730-99286965 GCF_010883055.1 Belonocnema kinseyi
ACACCTCATTTCTGTAGTTTTCAAATCAAATATTATTAAACGATCCATTAAATTAAACAATTCGATGAATCTAAATTGCAGTTATTAAAATTTTGTTTGTTTGTTTACAAAGTTCTCTGTGCCAAATCAAAATTTTAATTCTCTTTCAGAATTCCCTGTTTTAAAGCATACATTTCTGGAATATTTTAAAATGTTTAGGAATGACTTGATATCTTAAAAAATCTTTTGAACTCATTAAAATATTTTGAACCATTTTCAATCGTACGGAAAAATGGTAATTTTCTAAGAGCTTGAAAATGTACTTGAAATTATGGATATATTTTATTATTATATTTACCAATATAATTCAGGATCACCGAGAAGGATAACACAAGTTTAGAAACAATCCTCATATTTTTGTTTCGAAATAAGTGATGATTAATATAATGATGAATAATTCAATTAGCAATTTAACTGATGAATATTCTAGTGCTCATTGCGCGTATATGTACGATCATATATTCGCTATCTCTTAGATTTGAGGCGTTAATGTTATTATTAATGGATATTTACATTTCATTAGAGTCAGCCTCATTAAAAATAATGTATTTTATAAATTTGTTAAAACTGATAACGCCATTTCTGTAATCTTTTATGTACAAGCTACAACGTAATACTACAGCGATTTGCTTAATAATTAACTAAAGCAGAACTTATTAGCATTGGAAACCCAACAAATTAGTAAGGACGCTCTCCTGCGACGTTGGCCTCGCGTTTTTTGAAAACAAACAATGTTTGTTACCACTATATTCCGGAAATAAGATAAGAACTTCTCAGAAAAAAATGTCTTAAAATACCGATGGATGGGGATCACATGCTGCCTTAAGAAATCTTCTATACCGCTTTGCCCCCTATACCTGTTTGCTCCGCCTTCCCCTACAAAATAATGTGAAGATTTTGTTTTTATTCATAACTCTGGAGTCTTTATGGGCACTAATGACGATTTTTTGACTTATTAAAATAACGCATTTCTAATGAAGGTAATACTTCTTACGGCCTTAACGAAACAAAGTCAAAAATTTCCGAATATAAAAAATAATCAAACTAGTTCTCTTTGCATGTCTCTAAAATGCAACGAAAGTCCACAGTAATAATCAACAAACCCGAAAGACTAGCCCTGTTGCATTTAACTATACCAGAAGCACATACCAAAGCCTTTATTTTATATTCAATCTATTTAATATTATTCAATAACACCAAAAAGTTACAAAACTATATCTAATAGAACTTGAATTCACAATTCCCAAGCCTACATATCCCAGGCCCTTAAGGGGGGAGCCTGCTTTGGAGGCTTCAAAAAATCGATTTTTTTTTGCATAAATGTCTTCCTAAACTATCCAAGAATGTGTCCATAAAATTTTAGAAGCATACTCGAAATATTTTTGAAGTTACAAAAGGAATAGTGAGTAAGTGTCGAGCATGTATACGATCGGCCAGGTCGCTAGGAGCGCGCGCAGAGTCGGCTTGAGCCAAGCTATACTAGCATTTGAGTTCAGTTTTGTTTTGTGTTTCGGTACGTGAAACTATATGGACCAGGAATCGCCGATTAGCATACTTATGTGGTAAGTTGAATAAAATTACAATTTTTTATATACGAAATCTTTGACGCGCGATTTCTCGGTTTTCCATTTTCACGATTTTTCCTAATTGGCGGGAAAGATAGGGAAAAAACTAAACGTCCTATCGCAACGAGACAAAATGGATTGTATTCAGTATACAATTTTCTTCAAGTTGAACCTAAAAAAACTTTAGAAAGTTGAGATTAACCCAGTTTTTAAACAATCTAAAGTGAAATTTTTTTTCATTTGGCGAGAAATTATTCAATTTTTCACTTATTATTGAATTTTCTTGGTTTAACTAGAAGCTACACTATTGAAGAATAAGATTTTTTTCTGATTTTTTGTTTCAGGTGGAAATTGCGATCTGCATTTGTCCCGCCGCACGACAAGTGCATAGTGGAGGCGCCTCGGCCAAATGCTTGTACTAGGCATAATATGATCTGTATTTGAATGAAAAAATTTGAGAAGACTGTTGAAATATGTTATAATAAACCCTGGAAGTTTCATTTCAATCGGATATTTCATTCTTTCCCCAAAAAATTCTCGAAAAAATCGATTTTTTGAAGCCTCTAAAGGAGGCTCCCCCCTTAAACTCCAAGCCCACGAAATCCAAAACCACACATACGAAGCCCAAAAATTCCAAACACATAAACCCTATTCCACAAAAAAAGATTTCACAATTCTTACACTTCTTAATCCCAAGCCCGCAAAACTTAAGCCCACATATCCCAAGCCCGCGAAATCCAAGAACAAAAATTTCAAGCCCACAAAACCCAACGCTATAAATCGCAATCCCACAAAAGTCAAGTTCAACAAAACCCTAACCCGCAAACCCCCCTCATTTTATCCCACAAAATCAAATCTGATAAAACCCAAATCTGCAAACTCCAGGGCCTACTTTTTCAAAGCTCAATCTAAAGCGAGTTGAAGATTCCTTGAAATAATATTCTTCTATTACAACAGCAAAATGTAAAATCAGGTTAGGGTTTTAATGGGTATACAAGAAAGAGTCACTTTTTTATTAATTAAGCTTGGAATTAAGAATCCCACACAAGATATGTGAGTCTCACATTGAATAAGTTTTTTCTTTCTTGTGAAAAAAGTATTCTATATTAACAGTAACTTAAAAAAAAGACACAACCAAGTTGTCTTAGCTTTTATATGCCTAAAGTATTAGGTTTTGTGGGCGTATAATTTGCGGTGTTCAATATTGTGGGATTGAGTTTGGAATATGTGAGCCCTGGAGTTTGCAGGTTTGGGTTTTTCAAATTTTGATTTTATGTGCCTAGAATAAGTGAGTTTGGGGTTTGCGGGTTTGGATTTTGTATGCTTGGAATTCGTGGGCTTCGAATATGTGGGTTTAAGTTTTGTGGGCTTGGAGTTTCTGGGATTGCGATGTGTGAGTTTGAAAAATGTGCTTGAGATTTGTGGGATTTGGGTATTTAGGTTTGGAATATATATGATTAAGTTGTGTGAATTTGCGGTTGGTGGTATGTTGTTTGCATGAAAATAGTTCAGTTTAAGGTTAGTTATTATTAATTGCAGTGCGTTGTGGCTGATACATTATCCCCTACTGCGCGTTGCTTTGAGTGATTCAAATCAAATATAACTAACGTCTGATAATAACAACAATATAGTTGTCGCATAAAAAAGGGCATTAGCTATAACTTACTATTCCGTATATAAGATTTGTCTTATTTGTTCTTCTGAATAGAGCAAACATGTCCGGTTCGAGTCCGTTGCGATAAAAATAGTGTCCCAACAATAAATTTCGTTCCTGCCACGATCTCCGCCAATAAGAGCGTGATGAAAGACAGCAGGAAGCGAAATGCTTATATGTTATATTGGCCTTATACATAAGGCCACATAATGAAAACCAGAGATTTTGAGGAACAGGAGTTCTGTAAGAGTAATTGTATACACGGATCAGACTGATGACTATAAAAGATTCCAAGAGCTATTATAAAAAAGAATACACCCCTCTAGAAATTCGACTAAAAGAGTGTCAGGTTATTCAAACTGGTCATTCGTGACTTGGCCTTTTTGAGCCTCATGGTACAACAAACAGTCCTGAAAATCAACGTCTCAAGACTTCCAGTGTTATTTTAATGAAACGAAAAGGTGAAAAGGAGTCTAACACAAGTCAAAGATATGCCACACCATCTTCAAGTATGTAAAGTGTCTACAAATTCACATCACACATGAATGTAACAAATCTAACGAAACTCCACCGCAGTATGCCAACTGCAAGGGTCAACACACGGCCAATTATCCTGTATGCGCAGTCAACTGGCAGCTTTTGAAAAAATGGAGAGATTAAAAACCCACAGACAACAACGTATGAGAGAAAGGACGGCAATCAAATGACACTGCGATGCTACTCAACGAGACAGCTTTCCATTATTGCCGAAAGCAAAACCATAAGCAGCGCAACGACAACCTGCCTGGCCAGTCAACAAGTCCTAACGGAAGCTTAATTAACTAGCACTAACAATTAAAGAGAAACTTAATAAATGCACAAGTAATTTAGAAAATCTACAAGCAATATACGAAATAGTTTCTGAGATTGATGGTTTAGCACCCTCTAAATAATTCACTTAACATAGTCCACTGGAGTGTTGGTGGATTTGAAAATGAATCCCATGAAATACCCAAGTTTTTATAGAAATTTAAAATTCATATTCTCTAGTCAGTCAAACGTAGTTTACCCAAAAAGTAGGCTAGTTATACCCGTCCCCACTCTTAATTTTCGCGCTTTCTATATCCCACTGAATTGCGCCCCAAATGCGCTCAAATGCGCCACCGATAAAAATTGTTGCGCCACAAAACTGTAAGACTCATATCACGTCTAATGACATTTTTTCAAATTAATCATACCTATCTTTCATAACTTCAAATGCGCTATAATGCGCCACCACTACAAAATTTGGCACTAGCTAATTAACAAAGATATCATATTTTAGAGAGGGGGTGGTGTAACGCAGGTGTTAAATCCTCGACAGTGATGTGCAATATGAAGTTGAGGAAATGGATTCATTCGTCTTCAAATGCGCTCATATTACGAAGTGATGACCAACAAAATAAAAGGTTTTCAATCCGCATTGATAAAGGGAGTTTTCCATGAGGTTTCAAACACGTTCATATGCACCATCACTAAAAAATTTTGCGTTAGATAATTAAGAAACATATCATATTTTGGAGGAAGAGGCGGGCAGGGTAACGCAGGTGTTAAATCCTCAACAGTGATGTGAAAATAAAGTTGAGGGCATGAATTTATTTGTCTTTAAATGCGCCTATATGCGCCATTAAATTTAAAAAAAAAATTTTGATAATTTCCCAGCCATGCATTTCTGCGTTTTTGTAGATGTTGAAAAAAATATTCTGAAATCCGAAAATTATGGTCATGGTCCCATGTACCGAAGAGTGTGTACAAATAACCGGATTTTTTCGATATACATACACAATTAGCCTCTTTCAAAAAAGACAAAATTGTTAAATTATAGCAATGTAAGTTCAAAATGAATTTGAAATATAAAATGGTCTCACTTGAAAATAATGCATGTTAATATGTTTAAACTTGTCAATAAAAATATTTTAAACGTGAATAAATTCTTCCATTTAGGAATCATTAAGATAATGGCGTCCGTAAATTGAAATTTAATTTATTTGTAAATAATTCGAAGTATTTCGAAATTCCTTCTCCTTACAAACGCCTTAAAATTAATGCGTACTAAGACCCCGTTTTACCGGGTGTTTCGGACATGGCCTCAATGATCTTTACGGTAAATCGGGGTTCTAAGAACCGTTCTTTTTTAAGAACTTGAAGCGAGAACTTTGAACAATTTTTATTGAATTAGAAGCGCGAAAATTTAGAAAACTAACTTATTTCTGAATTTAAAGAGGGACTTTTTTAATTTGCATCTCTCAAATTAGTATTTTAATTAAGTTGAAAAGGATCTCCTATCTTTTGCGAATTTTAAGTAAATTAAATTAAATTAAATTTGTGTCTGAATTCGAAGGAGGAATTTTTTTAATGTGTTAGTTATTCGGATTTCTTTTAATATCATTCTTTCAATGGCGTCACTATTCATGTTTTTTTTGTTCGTGTACGAATGTGCAATCTTCTTGTAGAAATTCCAGGCAAATTTGTTTATCGCGAGGGAAAGTGTAACCTCGAATTTCCAATCCCTGAGACGAAGTCGTGTTGGGAATCAGTCGAATAAACTTCAATTCTTCAAGTCTGAGCCCAATTATGGATAAAGAAAAATTACTGGCAGGGGGAGAAGACCCGGACCTTTCACGGCGAGAAAGCTAGACAGGAGGCAAAGACTGTTCGAAGAACCTAGAGCCTGTTCTTTATAAGGAGAATCAGAACTTCTGGAACGAGAAACATCAGTTCCAGAATATGAAGTCTGTGAACTCAATTCTGAAACAAGAATTATAGCTTTACATTTTCTCAAGGCCAAATCAGAAATCATATTTATTCATCGCCTGAGGCAGCTGAAGTTTCCAAACAGTTAACACTGGAGAAACTGTTTAAAAACGTTCATTTTAAATAACTTTTTTAGTTTTAGGAGGTCCTATCCCTGGGCTGAAACCCTTGAAGTTTTTCTTGTACGCTTGACTGTTCATCCGCAGGACGCTTCTATTGCCGATTGAATTGGATAGAATCGTATCGGATATGTATGGATCGAATGAAATCGGGTATAATTGGATATGAACATATATAATTGTAAAGGATCAGATAAGAGTAGATTGGATTGTATAGCATAGGAAACGATAGAAGAGAATACGTTAGGATCTGATAGTGTGCGGCAAGATGAAATAGAATACGAAATAATTTAATGAAAATAAAAATATTGGTTACTTTTATTCAGATAAATCAGCCACAATTTAGATCAATATTATATTTTCTATATTTCTTAACAAAGAATAATTACACACTGTAAAAACAATATAAGAAATTGTCGTAAATCGGAGGGTGGGTGGGCAAATTTAAAATATGCAAATAAGGATGATCATTTAAAAATTCGCGAAACACGTCATTTCTACAGTTTCGAAATAAAAAATTGAAACAAGATCCGCGAAATTAAATATTTTGAGAAATTCCTGCCTGTTTAAAGTTTCGTTAGTTTCAGTTTGATATTTTATAAAATTGAAAACTACTTGTTTCAAATTAGAAGCGAAGTAAATTAGGAAAGCACATAATTAAATAATGTAAAATAAACAATTAGGAATAAAGCAATTATAATCGTTCAAGCTTCCATAATTTCAAATTGGCAATTTTTATAATTGAATAATATTCATTACTTCCGTCTCAATCATTTGAATTTTTATTGACTCGAGTGTAAAATTTTTAATTTAAAATGCTCATACTATAATTATTAGGAATTATAATTTAAAATGAAAAAACTTAAGAAGTTTATAGTTTTTTTTATTTTAAAAGGGAACATATTAAAAACTAAACATTTATTTTCGAAGACTGAGTTTTGAAATTTCAACAAATAATTCAATCTGATAGAAGAAAGGTAACAAATAAATCAATTACAAAATCAATGTTCTCAAATTTCTGCATTAATTTATCTATTTTTTGTGGACAGAGGAAAAATATTGAAAATATTGAATTTTTTTACTGAACAGTGCGAAATTTTTTATTTTCCTATCTAACTTCGTTATTTTTAAATGGCGGAAAACTAACAGAATAACAACTTTTTTACATGGTTTTGTTGTTTGAAGCTAAGTAATCTAATGTTTTAATACTACAATAAAAAAGATCTAGGCGAATTTTCAATTTTAGTGTTTGATTTCCTTTCTTACGTTTTTGAATTTTTTTAGGCAACTGTTCTAAAATTCTTCCAAAATTTAGAATGGGTAATATTGATCTAAAATGCTTTTAAGAAAAGATTGATTTTTTGGCATCAGGGATTTTTCTGAAAATAAATGTAATTGTCACCTGCACCAGGGAATTACCCTGAATAATCATAATGTAGACTTAGAATAGAAGCTTCTAATGTGTCCCCTAAGAGTTTACATTTTTCATGCACTTTCTTTGTTATTCCTTTACATAACACCCCCCCCCCCCCAACACTTACTTGGAGGTGGGAGGGGCGCCTACAGTTGAAGGTGGGTTCCGAACCTTATAGAGCAACATCTTTAAGTACTTAGAGAAAACCTTTTTCTCTAGAAATACCGGTCCCACGACTCTCCGGAGATGAACAACTTTATTGCTAGGCTATACTTTACCGCATAGGCCGTCGAGGCTCTTTCAAAGTGCGAGGCGGGAATCGAATCCGCAAGCCGACGGAGGGGGTACAAAGCCTACGCTTTAGCCTCCACGACCATCGTCTCAGTTTATGATGTAGACTTTAGAAAAGGTTTTTTTTGTACAAGAATATTATTATTATTATTTGACTTGAGCAGAGAAGTTTTGATATCGGATCTGAAATTTGCAAGATAATTTGAATTTGGATTAAGAAAAAGGCATTTTTAAACGTATCCGTTTAAGTTCGCAATAATAATTGCTTTAAGAAATTCTATGCGTCCAATTAGATTTATAATTCTTTTCCGGAATTCTATATCTTAAAGAATACATCTTTGAAATATTTAACATGTTTAGAACTGTCTTGAAAACCTCCAAAATCGTTTAAACTCATTAAAATATTTTGAACTATTTACAATCGTACGGACAAATTGTAATTTTCCCATCTCTTTGCTTCGAAGGCCAGACTGATTGATATAATAATGAACTATTTAATTAATAATGTAACCGATGAATATTCTAGTGCTTATTTCGATTCTACAATCTTATATTCGTTATCTGCTTTATTTTATGTGATGAGCTCATCCTTATCAGATATTTTCATTTTATTAGAGTCAGCTTTATGCAAAAAATACATTCAAGGAATTTTTTAAAACTGAAATTAGAATTTCTATAATCTTTTACGTATAAAAAATGTTCTATATTCATGTAAATAAGTATATAAAACAAATAATACTTCCAAGAAATTCTGATTTGTGACATAGAATTTTAAAAACGTAACGAATTCTGACAAGTTTCAGGTAGTGTTTTTGTAAACTTCTTTATTATAAATCAGAATTAAAATGATTTTCTAAAATGTTGTCTTTGACGTCCAAAATTGCAGGGCCGTTCCGCTAACAGGTATACAACTCAATTTAAACATTTTCTTGATGTCATAATTTTGGACTCTTTTTCGGCACAAATTACGATTTTTGGGATCATTTAAAAAAAAAACGAATTTTGGCTGATCTTAATAATTTTTACGGCCTTCACAAGACAAGGCCAATAAATTTCTTAACAAAAAATAATTACACCAGTCCCCTTTGCAAAACTGTAAACTGGATTGAGAAGCCCACAGTAATAACCAAGCAACTGAAAAAACTACCCCTGGAGCATTTAACCAAAACGACATAGGCTTCCTTCAACTAAATCAGCTATGAAACATTCCAGTTAAAAATATTTACCACAAGTACATGCCTAAGACTCTATTTTACATCCTCATCTACATAATATTATTCAATAAATGGAAAAAATAACCTTCGGTGTATTTAACGAACCATTTCTCGGTTGCCCAAAACTAAAAAACAACCAAATTTTTTTTATTTTACATAATCGCCCCAAATACGTTCCAGAAGCTCAAAAATCTCAAAAAGCAACTCCCAGTATATTTGGAGAACCTCTTCTCAGCTGCCTTTAACTTAAAAAGCCAACAACAATTTTACATGAAAATAGATTTCCGGGACATTATCCTAATGTTTTATATCCTAGTATACTACAGAGTTTGCTGAGTGCACGAGAGGTTGTTTTTTGTGATCTGTAAATATTACAGTGTTGATCAATATTATTAGGTTTTATTTTTGATTTTTAAAATTCCACTGAGCGGTCATTGATATGAACTAGTGTCTTATGTAGATTACTTGTTTGAACATTTTTAACAAAAAAATTGTGTGGCATTTTGAGTCGATGACAGCTCAGACAGGGTTCGTTAAATATACTAAATTTTGTTGGGAGCTTGATAAATATTACTGTGAGAAAAGAGGTCTGAACAAAAGTCTTCGCAATATATCTGTTGTGATTATTTTTAATTTGGAATTCTTTGTACCATTCTATTTTGGAAAGCTGTGACTGAGTTCGTTAAATACTCTGTCGCCCGCCAATATTCTGACAGTTTTAACGCATACTCAAACTTTTCTTGATTGCTACATTTTGATTGATTCATATAAAATATAGCTAAGATCGCCCGAAAACACGGCATTAGCTATAAGTTACTGTTATTTATTTATTTTTCTTATTTGCTCTTATTAATAGAGCTAACAGTTTCGGTTCAAGTGCGTTGCGGCGAACATAGCGTCCCACCAACAAATTTCGCTCGTGCCACGATCTCTGCTAATAAGAGCGTAGTATCATTAACAGGCTACGATTGCTTGGCTCACTTAAGGCTGGTAGACAACCAATATCTAGCCTCCACTCTAGCGGACCCGACTGACGGATGCCGCTCCGCGCGTCAGGCACCATTATCGGTGTTAAACAAAAAAAAAGAATTATAAAAAAAGAATGACAAAAATATTCCAACAAATTACATTTGTGTAAAAAATTATTTCAAAATAATTAAATTTGATAACAAGAGATATTTTGGTTTTCACTCGTGTAAAAAACTGCGAACATTGCCGACGTTTCGTGAACATTGCAGTTCATTGCAGTTCAAGTGAACTGCAATGTTTAAGAAACGTCGGCAAAATTCGTAGTTTTTGACAAGAGTGAAACCCAAAATATCTCCTGTTATCAAAGTGAATCATCGTGAAAGCATTACATCTATTATAATTAAATTTGTATGAATAATTGGAAATTAATAAAACAATGTTAAGAGATACTTCAATAGACACACAGAAATAATTTTGAAGGAAAGAAATGAATTTTCAAAAAAAATTATTTAAACAAATTCTATTTGTTTAAATGATTCAAAATCAATTCAGAAATGTGGATAAATATTCAACTAGCGAGAGAAATGTGTAATGTCCAAGTCCACCGCCAGGTCGTCATGGCCTCGCAGTATTTCTCAGCATTACTTGTACTTGGATTGGCGTTTGACAAATAGATTTGAAGGTGTTTGTTGCGTGATAGTTATGTATATTAATTGAAGAAATTAATTTCAAGAAAGTGATACACTTCTGGAATTCCGAATTAGGTAAGTGAATTTTAATGTTCCAGACTTCTGTTCAAACATGATGGGTATTACATGGTTAAATATAAACGTCATGAAACCACATTCTTCCGAATGCGACAAAGTCCCGGACTTTATCGTGTAAAAGTATTATTTGTATTTTGCTATTATTTGTTCATGGAGCAGAAATGTACATAGCCTCTAAATGGGAATTTCTGTATAATCACTAAAACAAATCATAATAACCTAAAAAAATTAACATTTTTCACAGAATTATTAAAAAAGATTATGGAGCATGGCGCACATGATGGGTTGGCCGTTGAAAATTTGGCAACCGAATTACAAAGATTTGGCATTCTTGAAGAGACGGTCGCAATTTTTCAAGGTAATAATATACTGTATTTCATGTAATTTAAATAACTGAATTTCATTTTTAAAGCTTGAAAACGTGAAATTGTGGAGTGAGCTTGATTAATTTCACAAAACTGTTCAAGTGCAAATGCATAAAGTATCTCTCGAAATTAAAAGTTTTATTTTTTTATTAGACTTCGTCGTAAAATTTAACAACATTCTATAAAATAAAGGTATACAATAGTTTCAAACATTTGATTTGGAAGTTATGTATTTTAAAAACTTATTATTTTGATTTAAAATTTGTAAATTAATGGCATGCTGTATTAACCTCAAATTTTGTTTTCTACTTTTTTTCTCGTCATTCTCATGTCAAAACGAAATAATTTATTAAGTTAATATCTTGGAAGATTAAATAAAAGATACTAAGGAACGTTTTTCCACATCAAAATTTATATAATGTTTCTGAAAAAATATCTAAGTACTTTTTTCAACTTTTTTTTGTAATTAAAAACATTTTGATCGAGAAAAATTTAAAAAAAATTGAGGTTGATCGATCATGTTTGAACATACTTTTAACTGTTTAATTGTTTAATGTTATCAAGCTTGTAATGCGAAGATTGTAAGTTACAGGTTCTTTCAATTTATAACTTAATGATGCACTTATCACTGTTGCGTTAAAATATTAATTAAAATATTAAATTATTTCTTTATATTGAATATTTGTATATTACCGGAAGTAATTTTCCTTGCCTATTTCAGTAATGGGATAATTTTTTATTTAAGATTTCCATACTAACGCACTTCGAGTCACATAACCACATAATTTAAATTGTAAATTGGTTAGCATTTCTAATAGGGACTATTTATATTATTTTTTGTTTATAATATTTTCATAAAAACAAATGAAAATTCCCAATCCTTAAAATATATGATTAACCGTATGCATGGTCGTCTACTGGGCTGAAAAGAACTAGTTGAAGTCGAATAGTCGAGTGGTCGCTTGTTGGTTGCTTTCATTCGTCCACTAGACGAACTTGAGCAGGTGCAGGTATACGTTCGGCTATTCAGTGTCGATTAGCCTACTGACCAGTTAGTCGGCTAATC
>NC_046658.1:99287065-99303512 GCF_010883055.1 Belonocnema kinseyi
CTCACTATGCTTAAAAATTATTTTTCCCATTTTTATTTCTAGCGAAGGGCTGCCGATGGAATAGAATCCACCTCAGTTGATCAAGAAATGAACGACGATCTCAGTACCTTTTTGATCCGATTTGTACCAGTAAGTCATATTTAAAAAATAATACCAAATCATTTTTAGGCTTGTAGAGTTTCTTAAACTTCTTGTATAGTTCATTGGATAGGTGTTAATAGTTAAATGAAGAAAATAAATCTTTGTCAATCCTGTATAAATCGATGACATATATGTTCTATATATTTCTGTTTTTTTAGGAGGGCACCAATTTACCACAGTGCGTGTATGATGAAAGTGCTAGGGTTAGTACAAACATACAGCCCTATATTGTCTGTGTAAAGGGACAAAATAATCGCAACTCATTCTTCGTTCAAGGAGATGGCTGGTTTGTACAACCTCACAACTGCAACCCGGTCACTGCGTTCGATCTGCTTTTCAAAACTTATTTTGCTCTAAATCTCTGTTACCCTGGAGGACTTGACAATTTCTACAAATTCATTGAAACTTATGTGTATGAGGACTGAGAGTCCTCAATCTTAACTTCTTGTGTAAAATTAAAATTTGTAAACTTCTATATTCTTCATTGAGTTTATAATAAATGTTCTTTTTTCAAACTACAAACAATTAAAATTTATTTTTAACCCCAGAAAATTCAAAATTTTGTCAGGGAAATATTTACTGTTAATCAGCGAAACGTTCACTGCTAATCAGCAAATCATTCACTGCTATTCAGCGAAATAAATTTTTCGCTGATTCAGGTAGCGAATATTCGCTGATTCGCAGCTGTATACACTAGGCTGGTTGAATTAGCGAATATGCGCTGCCAATTAGCGAAATTCAGCTGATTCAAATTTACAGAGCAGTATAAATCATTGTACGTAAAAAAAGTCGAGCATACAGTGCTCAAAAGGTCGACTTCATGAAGAATTTACATTTTTGGTTTTAAAGCTAGTTACCACGGGCTCATGGGGTTGAGCTCGGGGTGTAAAATCCACATGTCTGATATATGAAATCCTTTATTGGATAATTCTCCACAAGCTTGTATACTTATTTTTCACAATATCGCAAATCTTAAGGATTGATTCTAAAAACTCAAAACAGTAATTTTTCCCAAAGCATTTTACATGGGAAATTTCAAATCAAAACCGGCACCTATTAAAATTAAAAGAAAAATTATGGAATTCATCACTTAGGATTTGGAATGTAAAAATGACCGGATTTTTTCGGTAGACATACACAGTTAGCCTCTTCCAAAAATTATTCCTAATTTCCAAAACTTTTAAATGAACAAAAATTTTTAATTGTGCCAATGCAAGTTCAAAATGCATTTAAAATATAAAATGGTCTCTCTTGAAAACAATGCATGTTGATATGTTTAAACTTGTCAATAAAAATATTTTAAACGAGAATAAATTGTTCCATTTAAGAATCATTAAGATAATGGCGTCCATAAATTGAAAGTTAATTTATTTGTAAACAATTCAAAGTATTTCGAAGTTAAATGTCCTCAGGAACACCTCAAAATTAAAGCATACTAAGACCCTGTTTTACCGGCGGTTTCGAACACGGCCTCAATGATATTCACGGCGAGTCGGAATTCCCTGCACCGTTCCTTTTCGAGGAGTTGAATCGAGAATTTTTAACAGTTTTTATTGAATTGGAAGCGTGGAAATATTGATATATAACTTGTTACTGAATTTCAAGAGGGACTTTTTAAATTTTTCATACTTTAATTGACTTGAAGAAGATCTTCTATCCTTTACGCGTCATAATTAAATTGAATCTCAATCTTAAATTTTAGAACATAGTTCGTTTCTGTATTCAAAGGAGGCATTTTGTTTTGTTTTTAACACTATAGTTATTATTCGAAATTAGTAAAAAAGAGGAAAGTCTGTAATTTTCACATTTTTCCGGAGATTATGGTTGCAGGTACAAAGAAATTTAAACACGCAAGTGTTTAATTTCACGTGATTTATTATAAAAAAATTTCTTTTTAAATATTTTAACTATGGATTCTTATAACGAATACTTAAAAAATCCTGATACTAATTGATTCAATGAGAATAAAATATATTGTAGAATACCAGCAATAAAAAGTTTAAACTCTAAAGTGTCTGAAGGCTTAATTTCAGAAAAAGTGGAAAGAAGTATGCCTTCTTCCATGTCTTATTTGATTTGTCTGAATTTGAATAATGTGTATGTATTTTGAGGTTATATGTGTTAAAATTTTCCCAAGATTTACTTCCAAATTACACAATATATTAGGCCAAACACTTACGGTAAACCGAAAAACATAGTGACTAAGGTTTCGAAACTAACCTTGTTTGTAGACAATTAAAAAAGTTTATTGCATAAATAATGTCTAAGTGGTTACCGACAGCATCGGTCCGACAGAGACCTACAATATCGGAATAACAAAGAGCTGAAAACCGATCCTAATCTCGAAATATTGCAAATTTATACATTTTTATTAAACAGAATGAAATTATTTGCTTTTATCCCTAAAAAAATCGGGAATCTCCGTTATACGAGCTATTTTTTAGCATTACTGAATTCAGTTTAAAAAATTTTTTTTTGTAGGCAAGAACCCGGGGACACTTAACTCGATTTAACACACGGTGAAGCATAACATGCTTATAATTGCAGAAAAAGCTCAATGAAGTATGCCACCTTGCGCCTCTAACCCGAATGACCCATGGCTAGGTGAGGATGATCATCAGATGCCGATGTCCCGCGAGGCCGGGTCTCAGCCAAGCGCTTTGCGCGATACGAAAGTTTTATGAGGGCCCATTTATTCTATTTAGGAACTTTTTGTAGCATTCCAGGCACTTAAGCATGATAATTTAAAAAGTGAAGAATATTGCAACTATAAAATCTGTTCAGTATTGGAAATCTGATAAGGCGTGGAGGAGAGTTGTTTACCCTTATTATTTTTAAATTCTTTGAGATTCGCGAACGGGTGCTTAATGGAGTTTCTCGAATTTCTTTTGATGTCATTCTTTCAACCGCTTCACTATTCATGTTTATTTTTGATCGTATTCGAAGCTCCAATCTTATCGTATAAATTCCACGAAGTATTATATTACTCTCTACCATTGCAAATGCGTCACCATCGGATGTTGATAATACAGTTCGTTCTTCGGTTGGCATAAGCTGAAGGACCTGATGTTCTCCTTTTAAGTAAATTTGTTTATCGCGAGGAAAAGTGTATCCTCGAATTTCGAATTGCCGACACGGATATGGTTTGGGAATAAGCTGAATAAATCTTAGTTCTTCAAGTGTACGTCCAATTATGGATAAAGGAGAATGACTGACAGAAGGAGGAGACCTGGATCTTCCACGAAGAGAAGGCTCGACAGAATGCGATGATCTGTACGAAGAATCAGGATCGTGGTCTATTTCTAGAGAATTAGAACTTTTGGAACGAGAAACACTAGATCCAGGGTATGAAGTATGTTAACTCAACTCTGCAACAAAAAATAGAGCTTTATATTTTCTTCAAGTCGAATAAGTGATATCTACTTATTGCCTCAGACAGTTGAAGTTACCAAACAGATAACGTGCGAGAAACTGGTAAAAAACGTTTACATTAGATAACTTTTTCAGTTTCTAGGATGCCATGGCTCCGGGCTGAAATCCTTAGAGTTTCACATGGTTGTCTGTCCATTCGTCTTTCGGACTTTTTTAGCGCCTAGTATATCGGGTAGAATCATATCGGATATGTGAGGATCCAATAAAATCGGATGTAATTAGATAGGGATACATAAAAGTCCCCAAAATCAAACATATACAAAAATCTAGGATGGCGGATAATTAAAATTTCAAGAAATAGCTTGTTTCGATAGTTTCCAATCAAGTACTTTCAAAATTTGTTAGAGGCATACGTGTAACTGTGGAAAGAATTGGCCAATTGAAAATTAAAAACCCTTATTTCTGTAGTCAGTAATAACAATTTCTTAAAGTTTCGTAAAGAAAGAAATTTTAAGTGAAAATATGAGAAACTACACGTTTAGAATTTAAATTTAATGCCTGAAAGTAAAAAAAGTAAACTTGGAATTGACAAAATTAAGTAATGTCATACTAAAAAATTATAAACAAAGTAATTATAATTTTTCAAAATTTTATAATTAATGTTAACTAAATAAGCTGTATAACATCCCATTGAAAATAATCACCAAAAGCCCATTCCCAAGACTCTATTTCATATCATTATCTACATAATACCATTCAATAACACCAAAAAGCAACTTATACAATATCTAACGAACCTTTTCTCAGTCCTCTAAAACGAAAACAACAACCAACATTTTTTAATTTAATATAATCACCACAAACACCTTCCTAATGCTTTAAATCATAGCCCTATAGGCACAGAATTATTTAAAAATCTCAAACAACAACCCCTAGTACATTTAAAGAATCACTTCTCAGCTGGCGTGAACTAAAGGAACCAATTATATTCCATCCTGAATATACCCATAGTACTATGTGGTGACATTGCAAATTGCTTTTACTGTTTTAATTTAAGGCAGGCGTGACTGGGTTTGCTGAGTGCACCATGGATTTGTTTTTCTGATTGTTAAACAATACGTTGGGAATACATATTACTATGCTTTATTTTGAAAGTGTTGAATTCTACTGCGCGGATAATGATATAATGACTTGGTTGACTATTTCTAATTTAAAATTTGTTTTTTAAAAACAAGATTAGACTAATTTTATAATAAAGAAAAGAGTTTTCAATAAATTACGCGAAACAGCCTGAGTAAAAATATTTCTTCTTGGCTGAGTCTTCGTTCAAGACATAGTCAGGATATAGTTAAGACGTTTTTGTAAGTCTCGCCCCTGGCCGCGAGCGAGACTTTATTTTTAGCCTTAAGTTGAAATTTTTCGTTTTTAAGCCGAACTCAAGGACACGGACAGCAAAAGAGCTCTAAAAATCTTTGAGGGTCATCACCAATCCGCTTTTAAATTTATAGAATGTTTATATTATTTATCTTCATGGTATTTATTTTGTATGCATTAATAATTTTGATTAGCTGTAATAATTATGTACATTGGGTGGCAAATCTAAAAATGTTATCCATTATTTCCTATAGCCAACAGTTCTCTTGATACTTGTATAATACCATAGTTATAATCTTTTTACGGAAAATTCTATATGCCTGTAGTTATTAAAACTGACAGGTCCGAATTTTGAATAAGCAAATAATTTATTAAAAAATTACAAGCTCTATTCTTCGTATAATTTTTACCCTTAGCAGATGTCAAGTGTTTGGCCCCAGCCTAGCTACCTGATTCCTGGAAATCGCAGGCCCTGTCGGCTGGGTTCATAGTTTGTAGAGGTCGGAGCCTAATGGACACAAATTTCACAATCGAAAACTTTTGTAATGTTGACCCTGCTAAATATCAAAAACCCAAATTGGTAAGATAACTTTGTTTAAAAAAAATTCTGTTTACTTCTCAAGACTTAAACTTCTCTCAAGATTTACAATACAACTCCTCGTCTCAATACAAGTACACTCAGACTTCTCTTCAAAATCCGTCTTACACCTTAGTCATACACTCAAGAATTACGTCTTATAGCCGAACTCAAGACGAGTCAAGTCCAACGCAAGACGAAATATTTTTACTCGAGAGTGCTGGTTAATTAACTTTTTTTCAATCAATAGTCACATTTAGGTGACTTTGCGGAAAAGTAATTAGTTGTTAGTTACGTTACACGTTACTAGTTGCAGTTACTGGTAGAGTAATTCCAAGTTTTCTTAAAATTTACTTATTCGAGACCAGCATGCTGTAAGTCTATTACGCACCTAAAAAAGTGAGCTTGAAAATAGCCATTCACCATACCGTCCAGCTAGAGGCAGGTAATTAGTTTCAAACGCCATCGCATATTCAGTTAATTAGTCCCACAAATGGCTATTGATTAACGCTCAATGCATTCCATAAATTTACCTCAGTTTTCACCTTAAATATGACCTTTGTGGTTGTCTTAAGGTCAAATTTTGAAAAATCATAAACGCCTCTTTTTGAGACCGGTAACCGAAGGGACGAAAAATGTTATGGATAGATATGCACTTAGATCATATGTCCTGGATGACCAGTAAGGTCACCCTAAGGTCACCCTAAGTATTGACCTTGATCTTGACCTAAGGGCTGTTTGAAGGTCACGACCATCCAGGTCCCGCAAGTGAGGTCAATTTTTAGCGCCAACAAAAATTATTACCCAAGGAGTGTTTGAGGTAGTTAAGGCTGAATCCGTATGTGATGCATGTGATTTTTGTTTTGACTTCGGGTATAAACTTGATGACCTTCATAGTAATTTGAAAATCATACTTTTTTAAGCAAAAATCTTCATTTATTCATCAGGAATCGAAATAAAGGGAAATCGTAAATAAAATATGTATTTAGATCATTAGTCGAATTAGAATATGTAACTTTAAGGTCATTTAAGATTATACGAGTTCTGATAACCTTTGGGAAGCAAAGCTTTCAAACATTTTTTGTTACAACCAAAACTATTAAGTTCAGCAAGGCACATGCAGTAGTGACGTTCAACATGACCTTGAGAATGACCTTCGAAATCATTTTAAGGTTAATTACATTTAAATGAAAACCTTTATTTTTGAGTTCTCAAGTCCGCTAGGTCGTTCTGGATCTAAAAATGAATCTTCATAGTTTTACATTTTTTTAAATACAAGTTTAGGGCTTGAACATTTTTTTATCTCTTGAAGATATTTTATATTTGTCGAGAAATAACACCTAAAAGTTTCAGCAAGAACAAAATTCGGAGATAGTCGTTAGCTTAGGGGCACGAAAATTTGTAGTGTCATTGAAATTAAGGGTCTCAAATGGACCCCTAACATTTTTTCTTTTTGAATAATATAGTCTGGATTTCTTCAATAATATAAAGGGAATATTCTTTATGATGCGTAAAATAAAAGCAAATGAATTTTTTAGAAAGCTATGGTCAATGTAGTGATTCAGAAGCCGAATTTCAACTTTCCAATAATTTTGATGCAGTCCATCTTATGTCGAGCAGAAAAGGCAAAAAATAAATGCTATAACGAGTGATGTTTGCGCTGCATTGGATAGAACAAAATGTACAAATAGAAAAGCTGCTTATATTGTTAGCGCAATTTGCGAAGCGCTGCAGATGAATGTTGAAGACGTTAGCTGCTATGGTAAAACCATCAGATCAAAATGCCAAGAGCATCTTAAAAAAGCAGCAGAGATATTATTTAAAAATCTATTATTCCTGATGTGTTGTTGCTAGTTCATTAAGATGGAAAGTTGCTGCCAGCTTTAACTTCAACACAAAAGGTTGACCGTTTAGCAATTATTATTTTAGGAGAAAACACAAAGAAGCTCTTAGGTGTCCGGCAATTGACACAATTCTGGTGATGGACCATCACGCGGATCAGATGTTAAAATCTTTAAAAAATTTAGAAGTGAATGTAATAATTTTAATCAATCTTGTTACAAATATGTGTTAGAAGATCAGAGCATAGTATATCTCGTTATACCGGTGAAACAAAAGTTGATTAACTTCTTTTAACTTCACATGAAGAATTTTAATCCAAAAGACAATTACAAAGAACTACTACAACTCACATTATTATTTTTGGGCGAGGGAACCGAAAAAAAATCAGCATAAAAATCATCAAACATTTTATCTTATTTCTCATAAATTTTGGGTTTTCCAAAGTAAAATTCAAATACTGAATAAGGTTAAGATTTCCTGCATCGTGATAACCTACATTGAGCGATTCCCGGGAACAATGACGTGAACGCAACAGGCTTCTGTTTTCTTTGTGGTGCTTGATTTACGTAAGTCCCATCGACTCTCATAATTCTCACAAAGCTTTATTTAATCTTATTTCTTATAAACTTTGGGTCTCCAAAACTGAAATTCAAGTACTTAATAAGGTCAAGATTTCCTGCATTGTAAATACCTACATTTGGCGATACCCAGAAACAACGACGTGGACGTAGTAGGCTTCTGTTCCCTTTTGGCGTGCTTGGTTTACGTAAGTCTCGTCGCCTCTCACGATTCTCAAAGAGCTTTATTTAATCTTGTTTCTCATAAACTTTGGGTCTCCAAAACTGAAATTCAAATACTTAATAAGGTCAAGATTTCCTGCATCGTAAATACCTACATTCGGCGATACCCAGAAACAACGACGTGGACGTAGTAGGCTTCTGTTCCATTTTGGCGTACTTGGTTTACGTAAGTCCCGTCACCTCTTACAATTCCCAAAGAGCTTTATGTAATTTTATTTCTCATAAACTTTAGATCTCCAAAACTGAAATTCAAACACTTAATAAGGGCAAGATTTCCTGCATCGTAATAATCTAAATTTAGCGATACCCAGGAATAACGACGTGACCGTAACAGGCTTCTGTTCCCTTTGGCGTGCTTGATTTACGTGAGTTCCCTCGCCTTTGACAACTATCAAGGAGCCTTACAACTTTGTGAGTAGCCATTTTATGTGTTTTCAGTTTTATAGTGAGAATGCATTCGCTTATTTGTGAATTAAATTCGCAGTGATTTTCTTTAATGTTGCTTTGACATTCATCTCTTCGAAGACCAACAGTAGTCTGCCAAAATATGTCTGCGAGTACATTTGCTGTTAAAGTTTAGGGTTATATGGTTATGCAGTTATATGGTTACAAGTTTAAAGGTGATGAAGTTATCGAGATGTGGTGTCGTAGAGTTTGAAAAGTTTGCCTCAAATTATTTTTTTTCGCTCTTAAGAGTTGTAGTTTGACATTTGCGTGTTAGTTTTTTTTAAAATGCATTTTGGGTTTGTCGTTTAATGGGATTTGAGATTTATGACTTTTGAGGATATAAATTTGGGGTTATGGCCTTTACGGTTATAGGTTATCGGTGTGAAGGTTATTGAGCTATAAGGATATAGGTTATATGGCTTAAGGGTTGATGTTGTTAAGTTGAATAGTTTCAAGATGTTTTTTGAGGTTAGAAAAAACCACTGACGTGAGGCGGGAAAACAGGTTTTAGATTCGGTTTCAGCTACTTGAAAAACATGTGATCCACTTGGTCTGGTTTAAGTAACCCTTCACTCATTTTTTGTGTGGTCCTGTGTTATTTTTAATTAATATGAATTGATATATTTTTGTTTGAATTAATTAGAATTGATTTTCCATTGACTAGAGTTCCGCCCGGATTGAGCTTAATGACAAATTACAAATTAATTAGAATTACACTATTGAAAATAAATAAGGTGAAAGTTTAGCCATAACTGAATGAAAATGCTTTTAAAATAAAGATTGATGAATTCTGCAAAGAATGCATTCAGCAGCTAGAAATATTTTTAAAAATTAATTAAAAGGATTTATGTTTTAAAACCAATTTAAACTAGAAATCATATGCCAATTAATAAGAATTCGAATAGAATAGAGGAGAGTGCCCAAATATGAGATACCAACTCTGTTTGGCGTGATTGTCGGAATTCTATGTACTGAATTTAAAAGTAATATAGGTCCTTTTAAAGAAAATTTGGCTTGTCATATGAAGCTCAGATAAAAAATTTTATTAAACAATTTTTTTATGCTGAAAATATAAAAAATGTAAAAAAGTGCTTTTTCCAAACTCATCAAACTATTCTTATAATATGAGATACCCCAGGATATAGCTAATAAAATGCAAAATGAAGTTTTATTTTTAATGAACAACTTCATTCTATGTTTCCGAAGTATAAATTTACTGCTATTTAGATATATTTATTTTTTGCAGTAGTCACAAACACTTTTGTAACCAATTTCTCTCGCGCAGACACAGCGTTACAAAAACCACAGGTATCTTATATTATGAGAACTACACCGTGCAACTATGCACTGATTATGCCTGACCTGTACAATGAAAAGATTCAACACTATCGATATTTTCCTACTTAGTTATTCAATCCCGATCACTCCAGACAAACTTTGCTGCTAAATACATATTTAATGAATAATAAATAGGGTTTAAATAATTCCATTCCAAGAACTCGACCACCATTGATTTCACAAAAAGTTCGTCTATAATCTTTAGAATCCCAATAAAAAATGGACTATACCACGAAATTACTCTTTCTTCAAGGGCTACAAGTTGGTGACAGAACCAACAGAGTGGGTCTCTTAGTTTAGCTGATACCCCGCTTTCTCATATTACGAGAATATCTCATATTCGAGTACTCTCCTCTATATTTATTTGGATAAAAAAAGATATTTCGGGTTTCAATGGTATAAGAAACTACAAATTTTGCGGACGTTTCATGAACATTGCAGATCATTTCTTAAAGAATTCTTCAGTTTCAGGTCAGCCCTGAAGAAGTGAACTGCAATGTTCACGAAACTTAGGCAAAATTTGTAGTTTTTTACACGATTGGAACTCGAAATATCTTTTTTTATCCAAATGAATAATCATAAAAGCATGCACTCTATTAGAAAACACTCATGTTCGGAAAAGAATCTTCAAATTAAAAAATCAGTTCATGCAGCCAGTGACAAGCGCCCTCACCTATCGATTTGGTAGAAACAGGAACGTTTAAGATTGACCCTTTTTTGGGAGATTTTTTATTTCGTATGTTGGTTTGAGTTAAATTTGTGTTTTTGCATAGCAACGATACAAGGAGCATTAACTCAGGGTCCTTAGTATTTTTCTGTCGTTAGACACGAAAAAACACGTCTCCATGCAAAAAATTATGTTGATATTCCTCATAGTTTTGCGCTAGACTTGGTAACGGGCGAGCAGACATTCAACCAACTTGACTTTGAAAGATGTTATATTTATAGTAAAAATACTGCAGCTTAGAAATGGTGGCCGTTATCCTATGTACAGAACATTTCGAAATTTAGTAAATCAAAGTTGAAAATGCATTTGAACTATAAACCTGTCTCATTTGAAAATAATGCATGTTGATATGTATAAACTTTGGGAAGAAATGTTTTATTTTTGGAACCATTCGCTCATTAAAGAATAATTAGGACAATGGCGTATATATAATTGAGAGGGCATTTATTTATTAATAATTCAAAGTACTGGGAAATTCCTATGATTTGGAAATGCAGTGAATATCTGGGATAGGGGCCTCAGATATATTTTATCCGAGAATTGAGAATTCACGCCGCGGGACGGTTCAATCGAAGCGTGAGACCCACGCAAATAAGGCAAATAGCAAGCTCGGCGTCAAGCAGCAGTGGTTTCCGATACCTACTGAGGCCATCCTATGGAAGTGATTGGATTCTTTCGTGCCATAATAAAATGAGCTTGTAATTTACAATAGCGCCATCTGACACGCGAATGTACATCGCAACGCAGTATCGCGAAGTTATTGGTGCAATGTTTGTGCAAAATAGGAGTGAATAACAATTCATTTTAATAAAAAAAGTTATACTGCGGTTTATAATAATCATTGAATATAGGATTGCTTGTTACTATTTTATTAAAATTTAAATAACATCGGAGTCCTACTGTAATATTGTATTAAATCTCAAAATGTCAAGAGTTGAGTGCAAAAGTGCGTGCTTCACCACTTTAAGCGTTAGCGTGCATTGCTTTTGTGGAAATAGTCACGTTTTCTTGGACCCTGCTGTCTCTGAAGGGTTTATTTGAACGAGCGACCTGAATATTTGGACTGCTTATTCCAGAGAAGCCTATCCTTTTATAGAAGATGCTCAAAGGCCGAAAAACTTTTAAAGTATGTAAGCTGGCAAAACGTTTATTTTAACGTATAGCAAAAAACTTTAATCCTTATTTTGCTAAAGACTTAATTTACCTTTGGCTCCATATTTGAAAAACGATATTTTAAATGGTTTTTTTCTAACGCACTAAAAGCCGCCAGAAAGGGTTGACTATTTAAATCCATGGCCGAAGTCTATCATGCTTGTTCGCCACCACAGTCAGCCCCAAAACCGGATTAGTCTCAGAGTTTCACTGCACTTTAAAATTGACTTACACTAAGATCCGATTGACTCAGCGTTTCGGGCTCAGCCTTAATAATATGCGCGTTAAATCGAGGTTCTCCAAATCGTTCTTCTTTTTCTTCTTGAGAGGGTTCTTACAGTGCCATACCGTGAAGTGCGCTAGTCCGCTTATAGCACTCCTCTCGTCTTCTAGGATCGGCGCATTACGAAACGCAACGGTATATCGGTTTTTGGTAAATCCAGTTCCCAGTGTAATATTGTTTGAAAAAATGTATTAATTTTATTGTGATAAGTAGAGTAGGAATAATTTTTCAAATATTTTCTTGGCATTCAATTAATTTTTATCAGAATTCAATTAAATGCATTTTTGAGTTTAGCCGGGTATTAACAGATGGGATCACATAAACTCTCATATAATACAATGCTGATGAAGGCTGGGAACTTCTCAGAATAAAAAGAAAAACATAAACCCAAGACGACTCTCTCGGTTCCAGTCCCGCTCGCTCCTCTCAACCCTCCATTATTAACTGAAGATGGGTGGGACGGTCTAATTTAGAATGAAAGAGCCAAGCAGCTTCTTGGAAATTATGATTTCGTATCTCCCAGACTGCTGTGGGCTAAAATGACAGTAGGAATCAGAAGATTATTTATCATATCATGCTACGTGCCATTTGATAGTGATCCCAGAGAAGTAAAAGACGCCTTTTGGAACACATTAAATGGCTTAGGCATAAAATGATCAACATATACACCTGGTCTGAAGGAAATAGCCACAGAATAATCGACTGTGTTGTTGCGGATGAAAGACTAAAAGAGTTAGTCGAGGATACAAGAGTCATGAGAGGTTCTGAATGCAACACTGATTATTACCATATGATCTCGAAAATAAACTTAGATCGGGGATGGGGAAAAAAGAGAACCAAGAAAACAAAACAAAAGCGAATAAAAATTGAGAACCTACAGAAACCAGATGTGCGAATAGATTTTGAAAATAAGATAATTGAAAGCATAGATAAGGCAATCTGGGAGGCGCTTATAAACAGCAAAGATATAGAGGGCGCATGGACTAACTTCCGGGATATCAGTGTTAGATTTGCGATCAAAGTGTGTGGTACCGCGGTTGTCGGAAGAATGTCTGGTGATGTGTGGTGAAATGATGAAATTCAGGCTGACTAAAATGCAAAGAAAGAAGTCTACAAGAGAATTTGGAACATCGCAGGTCTTAGCGATAAGGGGAAAAATTATCGTATAAATAATTACAGACAAAAAAAAGAATACTTTAACGATTAATTAAGAAAAGTAAACATAAAGAAACTGCTTTATAAAAAATGAAGAGAAATAAAAGTACAGAATTTTTCAATATGGGAAATAGTAATAGGGAAATGCTATAGGATGCGGATGGGATACTAGACACTTTTAGAGATTATTTTAGGGGACAATTAGGAGATCAGGCTATAGTACGCCGCAACTGCGATTAAAAACACGATTTGTTAGAAAACTCAATTGAGAAAGTTTGTGTCACTGAGATCAGGGATATAAGTAAGAGCTCAAAAAACGGTAAGTCTGCCGCGATCGACTGTATTAACGCTGAAATGATTAAACAAAATGGCGACTACACACTACGTAGACTGTACGAAATGATAAATTTATGTTTCGAAATGGGAGACGTCCCCGTCGATTGGGAAAAAGCGAATATCATACCAATCTACACAAGAAAGGGAGATAAAAGCGACTGCCATAATTACAGAGGGTGTTACTTAATTACTAGCGGACTGGCGTAGGGCAGGAAAGGAGTCACGTTCCGTTCCGTTCAAGTCGATCAAACGAAAAAACACATTCGCCTCTAACTGCCCTATCGAAGAAATCCATATCAGGCGTCCTCGAGTCGAATCCAACAAGCACTTTGCAAACATAAAAGGTTTTTGGTTATTTGGCAAAATTAAAAAAAAATCTAGCCTCCGGAAGCTATGACCACGATCGTTCATCAACGATCGATCCCGACGCAACCGAAAGTCCTACGCCGTTCGACTCGTCACTTCCCACAATAGCAGGAGACGATCGAGTCGTGAAAATCACTTTACGAAAACCTTGGTTGACGCTGAACTCCCAGGAAAAAGGTTTGAGTCCGATCGACAAAGAGACATTATACTGCAACCTGAGTACCGAGTCCAATCAAAGCGATACAGCCTGAAACTCAAAATGGACGGAAAATTTTGAAAAGAATACGCATTGAATGAAAACCATTCTGTCAGCAATGAAACCCATAGGTCATTTAAAAGAAAGACAAGAACATCAAATAACTTATTAACAGAGGGATCAGCTTATTAGGCACCGTAATTACAATATATTCAAAAATACTTACTCTTAGGCTAATAAAAATAACAGAAGAAAAGATTTGGGAAGTCCAAAGTCGGACTATACGAGGAAGATCATGTACGGATCAAATATTTAGCTTAAGGCAAATTAGGGAAAAATGTTTGAGAGTAGAGAAAAAGTTTTCTGTGCATTTGTTGACCTAGAAAAAGCATATGACAAGGTAGACAGAATCAAACTTTGGGAAGTCCTGAATGAGTATGGAGTCAATGGATAGCTCCTACAAGCTACAAAAACAATACGTACGGGTAGCAAAGCGAGTGTAAGGGTAAATGGGAAATTGAGTGACTGTCACGATATTATTCAAGGAGTTAGACAAAGATGCGTTATGTCGTGGGTTATCATTCGCAGATGATAATGTTGTTATGGCAGAGTCAATCAAAGACTTGCAAACAATGTTGAATAAACTGAATTCAAGCATAAAGAACATGGGCCCTAAAATTAACGCAAAAAAACTATGGTGTTTAAAGGAAAGGGTAAGTAAACGCTATGCAATATTGTATTAAATAATGAGAGAATTGTAGAAGTTGATAAGTTCATATACCTATGTAGCTTATTTACCAGAGACCAGAAAATAGAACAAGAATTAGATACACGCATAAAGAACAAAAAAAGGTCATTGGTAGAGCAGGGCCCATTATCAGAAGTAAAATATATCCAATAAAGCTAAAATAGAAATACATAATTCTATATTTGTATTGACTGTACTATACGGTAGAGCGACATGGACCTATCAAGAAAAAGATAAGAGTTGTATCAATGCAACTGGCATGATATTTTTGCACACAATATGCGGGAAATCTCTTCTGGGCAAAGTGAGTAACGAGATAATTCTTGAAGAATGTGGGGCAGAAGAGACGTTAGTAGATACATGGGAAAGAAATCGGTTTAGGTGGTTCGGACATGTTGAGAGAATGCCAAATGAACCCCTAACGAAACAAGTGTACCAAAGTGAAGTAAATGGCAACCTGACCAGAGACAGACCGCGGAAAAAATGGTTAGAATGTGTGAATGAGACCCTAGTTGGAAGAGACATCAGAAGCCACAGAAACACGAGAACCTGCATGAAAACATGCATGGACGTAAAAGAAGCTAGAAAAGTATACTAGGACAGAAAAATATGGCGGCAAATATTAAATAAAAAAAGTGTCACTAGAATGAATGAAGCCTGAAACAAAAGACCTTGGATACTAATGGGCCCAAGTGGAGAATCTTACATCAGAGATTAATGAGCGACCTGGGTCGGAGCAGTGTTACGGAATGAACGTGTTATTTGAATAACTAACACGAGAATTCGTGATCAATCTAAAAATTCTGTATCTCTACTTCAAATTACTCTTTTCCCCACCGAGTGAGTCACGCCTATCCCGAAAGGGAAATGGCTTAATGGTGTAATAATAATAATACATTTTTTAACATTTCCATTGCTATTGGACGTTTTTTTCGGATAGTAGCGTTTAGTTTCATATGTATTTTTGAATCAAGAAAAGCATTTTTTTAAACCGGCATACTTCAAATATAAAAATTTTGTGTTTCATTTATGTTATTAAGTAAAAAAAAACAAAAATGTCCACGGAAGTTTTTTTTGTTACGCCGTGGAACGTCAGTATTTTCCTAGACGTGGGAAATTCCATAGTAAATCAGCGTTTCTGTATATAATTTCCCTTGGAATTGAAATCGTCCCAAAACAGGGTACGTAAGAGTTCTTTAATTATTGGGTTTTCTGAATACGAATATGACATTTATTTTCCTTTTGTACTTTTTGCTTTGCCCTTAGATGCGAAAAATTAAAAAAAAACAAAAAAAAACAGGTTGCCCGTATCTGTCAGAGAATCGAATAAAATATGAGTTTGAATATAAAATTAAGTGAAATTGCTAATTTTAAACATAACCACAAGATTAAGTTTAAGAATTTAATAATAACGTATATTTACTTCATTATTGATATCAGTTCTGTTTACATTATTAATAAATGTAAATAATCATCTTTACTGATTTGCACAAACAGCAATGATTGAAGTTAATATATTCAAATAAATAGATAACTCAAGTGAAGAGGAGATAAAACTTAGGTTTTGCTCCATTTCTCATATAAAATACGAGA
>NC_046658.1:99303612-99316238 GCF_010883055.1 Belonocnema kinseyi
AGATATAGAAGTATTTTGGAGAGAAGTCTACGAAGTGCAGCATAGACTGAACGAAGAATCAGAAAATATAAGTAGCTTGAATAAAATTATTAAATAGCTGTGTGATGCCCCCATAATACCTGAAAAAGAATGCCCAACCATCTCTACCGAGGAGATGAAAAAAGTATTAAGTGGGATGAAGTACTATTCCAAGTACTATTCCAAGAAGCACTATTTTTGAAAAATATTCATGGGGAGAGATGCCGCTTGGGAGACTTGCCGCATTTTTGCCACCTTTAAAACTGCTTAGAAAATTTAATGGTAGAGATGCCGCTGGGGAGATTTGCCGCACTTTTGTCATTTTTAGAAGTTCTTAAAAAATATGCATAGGGGAGAGATGCCGCTTAAGAGACTTGTCGCATTTTTGCCATCTTTAAAACTACTTAGAAAATATTTTGGGGGAGAGATACCGCTGGGGTGACTTGCCGCAATTTTGCCATTTTATGAAGTTCCTAAAAAATATTCATGGGGGAAAGATGCCACTGGGCAGACTTGCCGCATTTTTGTCATCTTTGAAACTACTTAGAAAATTTGTTTTTTGGAGGAGATGCTGCTGGGGAGACGTGCCGTACTTTTATCATTTTTGGTAGTTCTTAATAAATATTCATGGAGGGGGGAGATGCTGCTTGGGAGACTTGCCGCATTTTTGCCATCTTTAAGACTACTTAGAAAATAAGTTGGGGTAGAGATGCTGCTGGGGAGACTTGCCGCATTTTTGCTATTTTTAGAAGTCCTTACAAAATTTTCTTGGGGCGAGATGCCTCTGGGGAGATTTGCCGCATTTTTGCCATCTTTAGAACTACCTAGAAAATTTGTTAGGGGAACGATGTCGCTGGGGAGACTTGCCGCAGGCGAGAGATTCCGCAGGTGTGACCATCAGCGGTAAGAGTCTTACCACACTTTTGCCACTTTGATGTGGATTTGAACATTTTTCCGCGGGTGAGAGATGCCACTGGGAAGACTTTTCGCTGGTAGGAGATGCCGCAAATGTCACAATTAATTCCGGGAGGCTTGTCGCAGTTTTAATATTTTAATATAAACCCGCAACATTTTTCCGAGGGAGAGATGCCACCGGGAAAACAATTAGTCCAGGGAGACTTGCCTCAGTTTAGCCATTTTTAATTGGACATTAAACGTTTTTTGGAAGGGAGAGATGGTACTGTGAGAATTTTTACCGGTAATAAATGTCGCAAAAATGTCAATTTCACAGTGAGAAATGCCGCGCGGAAGAGAAGCTGCTGGGTAGAGCTTCCGCAGTTGTGACATGCCGCAGATGAGGCATGTCGTAGATGTGACATGCTGCAGAGGTGACATGCCGCAGATGTGACATGCCGCAGAAGAGACTTGCTGCAGATGTGACATGCCACATATGTGACATGCCGCAGGTGAGGCTCGCCGCAGAGAGACTTACCGCAGAGAGACTTGCCGCAAGTGACATGATATGGACTCAAAATGGTCAGGAATCACGAAGAAGTGGGCAAAGGAGCGTTTCTGTACAATGTAGCGGAGGAGGCTGCTGAAACACTCGGACTTAACTTCAGAATTAAGTGTTAGCAAAATGAATCAAATCTTATTTACCTTGAGCAATCACTCCTGAAAGCCCGGAATGTAGATATCAGTCAGCGTCGTGTGAGCTAACGTTTGTTTTCCTTCAATCGCCCAGATTGAAGTCTGGTACGGAGGGTTTCATTTTGGCATGTCAAGCCGGTGTAATTTCCACCATAACATACCGTCGCCACATTTTGAGCCAAGACATTCCCGATGATAGCTGCAGGGCGTGCTATGCACACCCTAAGCATTTAGCTCAAATACTATCTAGTTGTCCAACTCATGCGGGAACGACCTACATCCAAAGGCACAATGCGGCACTAAGAGTGATTTATTACAATTACTCTCAATCTTACGACATTAACCTTAATATCGCTCCCCTAAATGCTTCTAGGGAAATCGAGTCAATTGCCGAGAATGGGAAGTACCGCATAAACTGGAACTTTATTTTCTCGACAATTGTTTCTGTTGCACACTCGAGGCCGGACATGGTTCTTCTTCACTTCGAGAAGCGAACCATGTTCGTTATCGAATGTTCGGCACCAGCTGACAAAAATATCATAGCCAAGGAGAATGAAAAGAAAGAGAAGTATGGAGACCTTACAAGGGAGTTTCAACGATTGTGCCCGGAATATTCTTAACTTAAGATTAAAGTTAAGTAAGATGAGATATGAAGTTAAATCAATTAAATTAACTAAGTATACAAATTTTACAACTAACGAAATACATTTTTAAAAATTTTAATCACATTTTAAAAAGTTACTTCAAGATAAGAGTTTATTTGTGGTTAAGTCATCAAGAATAAATTAATCATTAATTAATTACTTGTTTTTAAATTTAATCAGAAAAAAATAAACGAAAAGAAAATATTCAAGTTATACTAAGTGTGAAGCTAATTTACGTTATACTGGACTATAAAGAATATTAAGATCTGACATTATATACAAACAACTATGATAATTCTCCTTAATAAAGAAGATTTCTGCCATGAATTTTTTAAACTTGTTAGATTCGTAGCGTAAAACTATAACATGTTTCCAATCAATTTGATACCCAGTTTTGACTATGATTTTATGGTTTTTTTGGGTATTTCCTAAAACCATCATGTTATTGATAAAAAGAGATATTTCGGGTTTCACTCGTGTAAACAGAACTACTAATTGTTTGCCGACGTTTCGTGAACATTGCAGTTCACATCTTCAGGGCTGACCTGAAACTGAGGTATCAGGTCATGTTGTTCTTAGGTATACTCTCCACGATGCCTGTGATTGGCCAGAGCGCCCCACCGTGGCGAACTGGTTGAATTTGATTGGCCAATCAAGTCTTTTTTTTCTAATCCGGGAGAACGGAAAGCCAAATCGGATTGGTATTATATCAATTGTCCCTATTGATGTTATTAGGGTGTTTCAAGATTTCGATTTCTTCTCTATGTTTTCTTGAAAATTTGTTGTGCGTTTTTGCAATGACTGTTGTTTCATCAAATAAAATGTTATGTCCTGTTTCGATGTGATGTTCAGCTAGTGCTGATTGCGTGAAATTTTTTAGCCTAACTTTACTCTCATGTTCCTTAATACGCTGGCTCATTGCTCTCCCGGTTTCTCCAATATAGACTTTGCCACAGGAACCAGGGATTTTATATACTTCTGGATCACTGAGGGGTGCCTTTTTATATTTAGAGTTATTTAGTAGTTGTCCTATTTCCGCAGGTGGCTTAAATATGGTTTAGATGTTGTGTTTGTTGAGAATTCTTTCTATTTGTTCTGTGGCACCTTGGATGTACGGTAGGGTGGTGGTCATTTCTCTCTCTCTTTCTTTCGTAGGTTGTGTTGACTTGCTTTTTTGAGTGTGTTTTCTTATTGCTTTATCAATTTGTTGGTTTGTGTAATCGTTCTGTGTTAGGATTTGATTAACGTTTTGTAATTCCTTTTGTAAGTTATCTTTATCTGTTATGGAGACAGCTCTGTATACAAGGGAGTTGATGACCGATTGTTTTTGAGATGAGTGATGGTGGGAGGAGGCATGTAGTTATCTGTTTATATGCGTGGGTTTTCTGTAAACTTCATGTCCTAATGTGTTATCAGATTTTTTGTAAACTAATACGTCCAAGAAAGGCAATTTTCCGTTTTGTTCTATTTCCATGGTGAACTGGATTTTAGGATGTAATTGATTGATAAAATCGAAAAACTTATTTAGTTCATCTCGTCCTTGTCACCAGATGACAAATGTGTCATCAATGTAACGGAACCAGAATTCTGGTTTAAGCTTGGCTTGGTTGAAGATTTTAGTTTCTAGATGTTCCATAAAGACATTGGCTATTACAGGTGAGATTAGGGATCCCATTGCTGCCCCTGAGGTTCGTTCGTAGAATTGGTTAGTGAACGAGAAGTAAGTATTATTGAGACAGTGTTCTATTAAAAGTACAAGCACGGAAGGGAAGTTTGTGAAAGATTTAATAATATTAATGGTATCCGAGATTGGTACTTTTATAAAAAGAGATAATATGTCGAAACTCACTATGATGTCTTGGGGTTAAATGTGAATCTGTTGTATCTTTTTAATAAAGTCAAATGAGTTTTGGACGTGAGTGACGGAGTTTCCTGTAAAAGGATTTACTTTTGCAGCGAGGAAGCGTGATAGGTTATAAGTTGGTGAGTTTATTGCGCTGACGATCGATCTGAGTGAAATGTTCTCTTTGTGGATTTTTAGGAGCCCGTAAAGTCTTGGAGAGATGGGATTAGTAGGTATTAAGTTAGATATTGTTTGCCTGTCAAGTTTAGAGTCTTTGAGAACAGTTTTTGTTTTACTGACTATTGTTTTTGTGGGGTCTTTTTTAAGTTTTTTGCATGTATCGTCAGTTAGAAGGTCCATGATTTTGTTCTTATAGTCTCCTTTATTCACTATTACTGTTGTGTTGCCTTTGTCTGCGGGTAATATTATAATATCTTTATTTTGATTGAGTTCTTTAATTGCAGTTTTTTCCTGTTTTGTTGAGTTTGAGGAGGGAACTTGAGCTTGGCGTAAAATTTAAAATGAATGAGCTAATGTTAATCAATATTTAACTTGATTAATAGTGATAATTTTCGGGGTAAAAACTAATTTTCATAACACTTGTTTAAAAATTACAAATTAATAAAACAATGTTATTAAATATTCCACTAGATTAATAGTAATAATTTTAAGAGAGGTCAACCCCATATGTCTGATACATAAAATTCTTTCTTGGATAATTCTCAACAGGCCCCCATACTTTCCCGTCATATTTTTTCAAACCCTAAAAAATGATTCCATAAACTCAAAAACTGATTTTTCCCCCTGTATTTTACATGGGAAACTTCAACTCCAAACCGGCACCTGTTAAAATCGAAAAATGAAAAAAATAAAAATTAGGGAATTTCTTTTCTTGGATTTGGAATGAAATAGGGGGGATCATTGAACCCTAAAGAAAAAAGCGTTTTTGAGCCATCCTAGTGGATATAGCCTATAGTACCAATATTAAATGAAAATTGAGAATTACGACTGCGTGTGGATATAAGATGCGTAAATTCTGCAACTATATATGAAAACCATCCGTTACTCTCCATGGACCAATTGCTATCTAGAATAAAGAAAGCTTAATATTTTAGTAAAGAAGGCCTAAAAATTGGTTTCGACCAAGTAGAAATTCACTTGAAATCTAGAAACATAACGAAATTTTCAACATCAACAGGCTTATATCAGTATAAAAGGGTAATGTTTGGTATATTTTGTGCACATGTGTTTTTCCAAAAGATTCTCGAAAGAATAAGAATAAACTGTGTCTTATTAGATCAAGATAAATGTATATATACGGTGGAGAAGTTCCCATTCTTGGGATACGAGAAAACTGCTAAGGGAATTAAACCACTGGATAAATATACCAAAAGCATATACGTGTATCGAGTTCCAGGGACTGTGAGAAAAGATGCAAAATTTTTTAGGGTTTGTCAACTTTATTAACAAATAGATTCCAAATTTAGCTGCGATAACAGAACCACTAAAAGAGCTTTTAAAAAAAATTGAAAGGAACACAAACCTAGGGAAGTTTTGGTCTAAAAGACAGGAGTAGGAATTCACTCAACTGACAAAACCTAAAAGAAATACAATCGCTAGGATATTACGACGTTCGAGATAGGACACAAGTGATTTTGGATAAAAGTACAGTTGGTCTAGTGGCCGTATTAATACAAATGGACTCAAATGGACCTCGTATCCTCACTTTCGGGAATATAACTTTCACAGCTCTTGTACGCAGATTTAGTTAAACAGAGAAGGAAGCATTTTCCTCAGTCTGGGGCGTAGAACATTTCGACATTATAATGCTTGGTAAAGTATTTGATCTTATAACCGATTAAAGGGCCGCTGGAAATAATTCTTGGTCCTAAATCTAAACCATGCGCTCGAATCAATATATGGGTTTTATGATTACAGTTGTACAATTATAACATAATATACAAGTCTGGATAAACGAACATATGACTGATATCACTAAATTCTCGGAAAACGACCCGGTGATCAGAATGTGAACAAATTAATTAAAGGATATCGGATTCTCGTAAACGAACTATGTTTCTATAGAAAAATTTTACTTCGCAGAAATAACATAGTAAAGCCAGAAAAGCTCAGGAAGGAGGTATTAGATGCAACACGCGATGGTCATTTCAGTATAGCTGCTATGAAGGGAAGTCTTAGAAATAAAGTCTGGTAGCCACCAATAGACAATGATGTCGAAAAAATTGTGAAAACCTGTAGGAGCTGTACTCTAGTGGGTCTTCCAAAATTTCCAATACCAATGAAGAGACGCGAACTTTCTTTGGATCCTTGGGTTGATATTTCTATGGATTTTTTTGGACCATTACCTACCAATGACAACTTACTTGTGGTTATAGACTATTGCAGTCGGTACAAAAAAGTAAAAAATTTAAGGACGATGACGAGCGCTCATATCAATAAAGTTCCAAAGGAAATTTTTAGCAGACTAGGCTGTCCCGTTTAGATTGAAGCAGGTAATGGAAAACAATTCGTCAGCATTGAATTCAGATCATTCTGTGAAGAATGTGAAATTCACCTGTACAACAATATTCCATATTGGCCACAGAAGAACGGGAAATTGAAAGACAAAATAGCGTTATTCTGTAGCGTTTAAAAATTAGCCAGATTGAAAAAGTCTTTGGAAATATCTAACAATAACCGCGCACAATAACTGGCAGAAAATCATCTGAACTCTTTTGTAGAAGACAGAATAGACATAAAATATTTTCATGAACAAAATTGGACGGACGTAAAATAGATCATTCTGAGGTAAGAGACAGAGATAAGCAGCAAAAGAAAAGAGGGAAGGAATATGCCGACAGGAAAATGAAGGTTGTTGATTCTAATATAATTGACGTAGATGACGTTTCTGTGAAAACTGTGTAGAAAATCAATAAGCTCAGCTCAAATTTCAATCCAGTTCCGCATTCAGTAGAAGTTTCTTAAGGCGTAGATACTATCATAAGGAGTAACGAAACAAGAAAGTCTTCAATATCAAATTAAAATTAAAATGATAAAATTTGTACTTTAGAATGAATGCGTTGCTTGATCCAGGAAAATTATTTGAAGTTTGGGAAAAAAAATAGTTTTGGAAACTTTGAGGCTAGATTGAACTGTCAGGACAAACACAAATTGATTTTGCAAAAACGCAGTTGTACGTTCATTCTTTCTGTATTTAGGCGTATCTTAAGTTTTTTTTTCAAAATTAAATGTTGCCACATCTTAATCTATTCTATTTTTATATTGTGCGATTGATTTTAAAGGTTTAGAGGTAGTTTCTTGTACGGATACAAAATGTCTGTGCCACACTCCGCAAGCAGAAGCATTGGCAAATTATAAACCAGATCCAATACGTAACCATAATTGCTTTACCAATGCTATTGATAAGAAATACGAGACTCAAATCAGTGAGGAAGAAGAGGATTTCAAAACAAAAACCTTTTCTAGGCAAGGGAAATTGATAAAACTTAACATCTATGTTTTAGCAAGCCTTGCTTGAACATCCGAAAAAAGAGAAAAATCTTTTATTTCTGCTTTTCCTAGGACTGAATTTCTTTCTTTTCATTATCGGACATTTTTTTTATTTCATGATTTAAATAGTAGCACTAAACAAAATTCATTTTACTTTGAATATCACCGGAATAGCACTCAGCCTTTTAAAAACGACCCATTTATTTTAGTGTCAAATTTAGCCACCAGATGGCGCATCTCTGCCTTTCAGATCCCAATAGTGTTTGTCAATATGTATACGCCTATGCGGTACTTAGTGGTTACCAGAATAAGTATCTTTTCGATAATAATCGGTAATGATCATGCCTAAATCAATTTTTATAACTTTAACAGTTAAACAAGAAATAAAATGAAAAATTTAAATTTCATGTGTAACTAGAAGTCTAGCATGATAACAATTAAATTGATTTAAGACACAATGTAAACATAAAAAAATTTTTTTCTAACTTTTGTTTGTAATAGTTCATCTTTTATAAGGTTTCGAATTTATAAAAATTTTTTATTGTTCACAAAAAATTAAATAATATTATATCATTGAATTATTTGGCTTATAAATGTTGAAACCCTGTTCTAGATATAATTATACGTCATTGCTGTGCCTTTCTTCGCTACTTCATTGTTACTCTCCCTCTCTGTTTCTCGTATTGCATGTGAAAAATGGAGCAAAACGTAAGTTTTGTCTTTTCAATTAAGTTATCTATTTATTTAATTTATTAACTTCAAAACTTTTGCAACATGGAAATCAGTACGCATGATTGGTTTTATTTATTAAAAATTTCAATAGCAGTGATCTTAATAGTTAGGTAAATATTAGTTATTCTTAAATTCTTAAACATACTTTTGTGGATATCTTTAAAATTTGAAAATTTATAATTTTACTTAATTTCACCTTAAAATTCAAATGTTCATTTTCTCACCGATTCATGAGAAAACGAGATTGTGATAGAGAACTTAACATGTTTATCTCTCATGATTTTTTTGGTTTGTAAACCTGTGATTTGAATGGAAGTTTTTTAATAATTGACTGTCCTGGTAAGGACAACATTTTGTGCTCGAAACGTCGACAAACGATGATAAAGAATCATATCATCAATACATTCATATTTTTTCTTTGGTCTGAAGTATGTCAAATGAACCTCATCTTTTTTTTTATAATTTATTATATTATTCAGACAAAGAACATCGCTCAACCAACACCTTATTATAAGACAAACCTCATTATTTGATATTTAATTTACACGATCATCTTAAATTTCGGTCAGCGTGCCCCATACCATGGGGAATCATATCACGGCTGGTTAATTTCAAGAATATTAACATCTTAGGATAAAAAGTATACAATATAATCAGAGCCGGATTTAGAGGAGCGGGGATCCCCCCCCTCAAGAGCTTAAGCACTGGCCAATTTTTCAATTATAATTCAAGTATGTTGCAAAGAAGCACCCTCCCCCCAAGAATCGTTTCTATTCTATTATGTGTGTAGAACGTTAATCACAGAATAATAATGAAACCGATCATGCTGTGCAAAGCGCTCTGTAAGAGGCAGATATTTTAATTAAACAGCACGTGATGATACTTAAAGTTCAACATTATTAAAAAATTCAAGAGAGCCGGCGAATTTAGTTTTAAAATAATTATTTCTTTGTTCTTTGGGGACAAATCTTCAGATGTTAAGTGAAATGCTACATTATTTTTAAGAAAAAATGATCGTATTGCATGAAATAAAAATTTTCGTTCAAAGCTAATTTTAATAAATTTAAAGAAAATATAAAATACATTTTTTGAAAAGAATTTAGTGCTATGGAAAAAATCGATTTAAATAATTGTTTATATGATAAAAACCTCAAAGAACTGTTTATGATTTGTCGAATAACATGAAATATTTACGAAAGAGAAATAACTATTTTCATAAAAAATACAATACTATCAACTTGGGAACTTTTCGCTTCATTAACAATTTTAGATTTTGAGAATCACTAGGGTATGACTTACAGTCATACCCCTTGTAACAATACTTTGAACAATAAAAAAAACGATAATTTGATGATCTTCGGATAAAAACATAGAAAATACGAGTTTTCGATCATTTCATAAGGCGCCATTTGGAATTTTTCAAAATGTTGTCTGTCGTGCATTCCGAAATATTTTTCTTTAAAATAAGGTATCTTTTTAATTGTGGCCATTTTCAATTTTTTTAAATTTGGAGTTTTGGTTGTCATCATGTGCTTGCTAATAAATAAATCTGCCTCTGGTAAGAATTTGAGTTGGTTTTATACGATTCTTGATTAGGGAATACAGTTTTTATATGTAATCAAAAGCTATTTAAAAGATTTAATAAAAAGTTGTGTGCAATTAAGGATTGTGGATCTCGAAATCTAATTTTCAAATCTGTTCAGTATGGGGAATCTGATCAGACGTGGAGTAGCGTCGGCTACCCTTACTATTTTAAAACTTTTTGAGATTCGTGACTTGTTTCCTAATGGAGTCTCTCGGATTTCTGATAAGGACATTTCCTTAACCGTACCGCTGTACATGTTAATTTTTGCCCGTTTTGTAATGTGATTCTTTATGGTATAAAATCCACGAAGTCTATTATTTTCTTCGACTATTGCAAAGATATCACCATTTGACGTTAGAAATACAGTTTGTTCTTTAGTTGGGATAGGGTAAAGGTTAACTTGTCCTTGCCTCAAATAAATTGGTTTATCGTTAGGAAAAGTGTATCTTTGAACTTCGAATCGCCGTAACGGATTCGTTTTGGGAATAAGCCGAATAAATCTCAGTTCTTCAAGAGCATATTCAAGTATGAGTGGAGGAGAACGATTGGCAGTAGGGGGTCTGGACCTGCCGCGAGGAGGAGGCTCAACAGAAGCATCAGTATTTCCAGAACGATTTGTATCTGCTGCAGCGTTAGAAGATTGTAAACTCAACTCTGTAACAAGCAAGAACCTTTCATATTTTTTTGTTAGACAATCGTATGCAAGGTCAGACAATCGTATATCAAATAAAACCGGGTAGAATAAAATAGTGATGGATAGGAAAGGATTGAATTAAATAGGATCGGATAGTATGGGTGTTGATCAGATAGATTCAACCTGGCTAAGATAGGAGCGAGTCCTATACAATCCGATACGGTTGAATTTAACTGGATAGAATTTGATGCGAGCTTATAGAATTGGATATGATCAGATATGACCAGAAAATTAGAATAGCGTCGGATAGAATCGGTTCGGACATTATAGAGTCGAATAAAATAGGGTAGGATTATCTGGGACTGAAAAGAATAGGAAAAACTCTAAAAGGACCAATTTGACTAGATGAGGATAGGATAGGATAGTACTGAATAGACTCAGAAACGATTAACTGAGATACAATTGAGTAACAATGAGTAAGAACTGAGTAACGATTGGGATGGGGAATGATTAATTATCATTATTATACTCTACTAAAAATGATTAAACATTGCACAAGTATAGAAGATAAATTGTTGTAAAGTAATTGGTTGACTGAAAAATTCCCAAATTTACCAAAAATCCAAGATAGTAATCATTAAAAAATTCCAACAATAGCTCACTAATGCAGATTGTAATAATAAATTAAAACCATTTATCATACAAATAATTCTGACCTCACAATCTTTGGCTTAAAAAGAGTAATTTTTTAAGCAGATCACTTTTTCATTTTAAAGTCGAAAATTGAAATAAGTAAGGATTTTTTATTTGACTAAATTTTGAAAATCTTTAACTTTGCAAGAAAAACGTTTTTATCCTAAAGCATTTTATATCGTTATACGGCCTTTCAAATTATGCAGAAAGCTCAAGATATATACAAGAAAACTTTGAACGAAAAAATGCGTTTTGATACTTCTGAATGAATTTTGTTCAAATTCCTGAAGAAGTCAAATTTATTCCTTTTGTTACAAGCTAATTTCTCCAATCTGTTAATATGAGTTAGAAGAATCCCTTATAATTACTTTGTTCTGAATTTTACTTTTGTGGAATTTATTTTGAATTTTGTTGCTTGATTAGCCTTTTTCCGTTGCTGAAATCTTGAACCAAGCTTTTCCAGACTGTTTTCATAATTTTGAAGGTCGGATATCAATAGCAGGGAATTTCCGTAATGTATTATAATTTAAACTTTAGGGCAGGGCCTTTTTACGAAAATTAAAGCTTGACTTTGAACAGAGAATTTTTGACATGGAACGGGAATTTTTCAAATCAATTTTGATTCGAATAACCTATTGAAAAACAGAAATCTTTTAAAATATTTAAAAACTGTTCGAAATCATCAAAATGTTTCAAAAATTTCTTAATTGTTTCGGAATGAAAAAATCATTCATCGGGTAAAAACCTTGTAAATATTTTAGAAAATCGGATTATCGGACAAGTTGCAATTTCTAAAAAGTTAAGAATGGACTTCAAATTATAGAAAATTTAATTATTATATTCACCAATGGAATTGAGAAAAACCGCTAAGGCTGGTACGAGAATAGGCATAATCCTCATCTTTTCGTATTAGAGGAAAAACTGATTCATTTTTTCATAAAGAATTTTATTATTAATGTAACTGATGAATATTCTGGTTCTTTATTAGATAATATAAACCAATAGTCGTTATCTCTTCGATTACAGACGTGAAGATGTCCTTATCAGATATTTACATTTCATTCGTCATTTTCGAGAAGAAGAATATACATAATACATTTGTCAAAACTGCAGCTAAAGAGCCAAAATGACTTGTATTATAGGAAACGACTTTTAAAGACTTCAGGAGAATTACTAGTATTTCCAAAGATTAATAAGACTTCTCATTTGAGCAGCCAATCTTGAAAAAAAAAACAACAATTCTAGATTGAAATAGGTTTTGTTTTAATTACCTTCATCTAAATCATAACTGATTTTTTTTATATTCCCTTTCTATTTTAGGAACTCCCTGTTTGAAAACAAAATATGAGTTTCACTGCTACGAGTGCATTGGATAAC
>NC_046658.1:99316338-99317767 GCF_010883055.1 Belonocnema kinseyi
TCTAAATCATAACTGATTTTTTTTATATTCCCTTTCTATTTTAGGAACTCCCTGTTTGAAAACAAAATATGAGTTTCACTGCTACGAGTGCATTGGATAACTATTAATTGCCAAAGCATTATTTTAGAATTGTAAGTCTGTTTCGAAAAACTCGATTTTTTTATAAGGACTGCTAAATAATCGGCTAGGGCAGATTTTGGAACTCGACGAAAAACTTATGCAATGTTGTCGAACTTATAAAAAGAAAGTGTCCTGGCATCAAATTTTACAAGATTCTAATCTAATTTTTATTTAATTATAAAATTTTTTGAGTTTCTTAAGCAACAATAATATTATTAGAACATATTTTACTTGTAAAAAAGGTGTTACTTTCAATAAAGCATGAAAGTCATACAATTATATAATAAAAATTAATGTAGAACTGTCGGGTTGTATTCCTCATAGTTGTGTATATAATAACATCGTTTTAATATTATAATTTCAAAACTTTTGAGTTGTTAAATAAAATTTTTAGAAATGAATTTTCGACAGAATAGTTGAATATTAAACTCAAAAGTGGAATTTATCCAAAACGATTATTGGAAATATATATATATACAAATTTGTCATAAGGAAAACCGCAGGATTTCGCCGCGAGCGGGTGCTAATATGGAAAATTGCACCCGCTCCCAGCGAACTCGCGGTAAAATTTCAGCCACAACCACGTCTGACAACCGTGAGATAGGTGGTCACAGTCTGTCAAGGAATCAATACGACGATTCAGCAAAAGCCTCATGCACCCTAAGAACACGGAGAGACCCAAGGACTACCGCCCTCTGCGTTTTTCTCGCAAGTGTTTTAGTATATTGTTGACACGCAGGGATGCTTTTTAGGCCATTAGCAAGTGAAAGCATGGCACCTCTAAGAGCGCCGATAATAAGGACGAGTAGTTTAACAGAATATTCCGGGTACAATCGTTGCAACTCCCTTATAAGGTCTCGATACTTCTCTTTCTTTATATTCTCCTTGGTTATGATGTTTTTGTCAGCTGGTGCCGAAAATTCGATAACGAACATGGTTCGCTTCTTCAAGTCAAGAAGAACCATGTCAGGCCTCGAGTAAGCAACAGAAACAATTGCCGAGAATATAAAGTTCCAGTATATGCGGCACTTCCCATTATCGACAATTGACTCGATTTCCCTAGGAGCATTTAGAGGAGCGATATGAAGGTTAATGCCGTAAGACTGACAGAGATAGTTATAAAGCACTCTTAGTTCCGCATTGTGCCTTTGAATGTAGGTCGTTCCCGCGTGAGTTGGACAGCTAGATAGTATGTGAGCTAAATGCTCGGGGAGTGCATGACACGCCCTGCAGCTATTATCAGGAATGTCTCAAAATGTGGTGAAAAAATGTGGCGACGGTATGTTAAGGTGGAAATGACACCATCTTG
>NC_046658.1:99317867-99320449 GCF_010883055.1 Belonocnema kinseyi
ATAATCAATCCAGACCATCGATAGGTCACGCTAGTAGAATGCTGCATCTTTGCAGATACATCTATCGATGAGCAGGTTCTCCCGACATCCGGCTACGCCTTTCTTTGATCCTCGTTGTTCATATATTTCTTGCCACACAGGTTCAATTGCCCGAGCAATCCTATCATTTAGGATAGCTGTGAATATCTTATAAAGTATGTTCAGACAAGTTATTGGCCTGTAATTCTTCGGGTCAGCTAAGTTGCCAATTTTCGGCAGGAGTATTGTGCGCCCTTCCACCAACCACTCCGGAACCGGCTCTTCCGACTTCAAATATGAGTTGAAAATACGGTCCAAATGCTGATAGGTTGAAGAAAACTTCTTCCACCAGAAGGTGTTGATACAATCTGGTTCCGGTGCGGAATAGTTCTTCATCCCTCTTAATACTTTTTTCACCTCCTCGGTAGTGATGCGTGGGCATTCTTTATCAGGTGTTATGAAGGCCACACATAACTCCTTAAAGCTATTTACATTTTCTGAGTCTTCGTTCAGTCTATGCTGCACTTCGTCGACTTCTCTCCAAAATACTTCGACCTCCTCTGGTTTGGGTGGGTGTTCGACAGTAACTGAAGGTTCTTGGAAGAGTCGAGATGGGTCAGAGAGAAACTGTTGATTTTCTCTGACCCACCTCTCCCTCCGCTCTTGAATTCTCTTAGCGTCAGATAGTATCCGTATTCTTTCAACAATATGCTGCCTGATGGTCAGCAGCTTTGACTTGTTGAGTGTGTGACAATAGGTCCGGAGGTCGCGCGCGAACTTTCAAACCTTGGCGGTAAAATTCCTGCCAGATGTGATGTAGTAAATCACACACTGAATGCGGGATGCGTACTGTCTTGCCCAGCCTATCTTAATGGCAAGTTGATGCATTCGTCTTTTGGCCTTATGATCAACCGTTGGTTTTGTTTTACGGTTCGCATCAACCAAAGCTCTCGCTGCATTATACACACAATAATTGACAGCCCAGAGGTCGGATTCTCCGGAAAAATGTCCACGAAGCTCGTCATCTATTTTAGCCAGATCTTTGGGCTTGAGAGAAACCTTGGTGTTGATGTTTCTCCGGGTCGTGAAGCATCGCTCATCCTCTATTGGATGCATGCCCGCGGTTGGTCTTATTGTCGCCTCTCTCTCTGTTGCCGGCTTGTTCTAGCTGTGGTTGAGTTGGCGTTCCGCTTATATAGCCCCTTTTTCGGAGTAGTTCAGCATGGTTTCGCAGACGTTGCTGCGAAAAGTGCGATAGCCCCGGGTGTTTTTCGCACCACAGAGCATGCAGCCGTGCTATTGTAACCCCGTTCAGGGACCACACTCCTATCCTAGCTCTCTACCAAGTCGTGATTCAGTCGTTCCGTCCACCCAAAGGTCGCGAGATCCCGCTGATCGATCGCATTGAATCCATTTTCATTGGCTCCCCTAGCTCTAGATTGTTCGGAATTGTTTGCCAACCCATTATTGGAAGCCCTGCGCGTTCTGTTGTTTTGAACCGCACTTACTACAACTATGTGTGGTGTTGCCATTGTTGTTCCCACGAGAAGCTAGGGAAAGGGGTCCGTCCATCCTTGTAGAGCACGGCATGCAAGGATAAGGCTGCGTACGCTGAGAGGTCACCCTGTATCCCAGAGGCATCGTTCTAGCCACCTCACCCATGTGCCATTCAGCTTTCGGTACGGGTTTCACACCTCCGCTTGGGGGTAAATTCCTTCGGGACCATCCCTGGACAATTGTGGCTAAAATGGATGACGAGCTTCGTGGACATTTTTCCGGAGAATCCGACCTATTGTCACACACTTAACAAGTCAAAGCTGCTGACCATCAGGCAGCATATTGTTGAGAGAATACGGATACTATCTGACGCTAAGAGAATTCAAGAGCGGAGGGAGAGGTGGGTCAGAGAAAATCAACAGTTTCTCTCTGACCCATCTCAACTCTTCCAAGAACCTTCAGTTACTGTCGAACACCCACCCAGACCAGAGGAGGTCGAAGTATTTTGGAGAGAAGTCTACGAAGTGCAGCATAGACTGAACGAAGACTCAGAAAATGTAAATAGTTTTAAGGAGTTATGTGTGGCCTTCATAACACCTGATAAAGAATACCCACCCATCACTACCGAGGATGTAAAAAAAGTATTGAGAGGGATGAAGAACTATTCCGCACCGGGACCAGATTGTATCAAAACCTTCTGGTGGAAGAAGTTTTCTTCAACCTATCAGCATTTGGCCCGTATTTTCACCTCATATTTGAAGTCGGAAGAGCCGGTTCCGTAGTGGTTGGTGGAAGGGCGCACAATACTCCTGCCGAAAATAGGCAACTTAGCTGACCCGAAGAATTAGAGGCCAATAACTTGTCTGAACATACTTTATAAGATATTCACAGCTATCCTAAATGATAGGATTGTTCGGGCAATTGAACCTGTGTGGCAAGCAATATATGAACAATGAGGATCAAAAAAAGGCGTAGCCGGATGTCGGGAGAACCTGCTCATCGATAGATGTATCTGCAAAGATGCAGCATTCTACTAGCGTGACCTATCGATGGTCTGGATTGATTAT
>NC_046658.1:99320549-99329840 GCF_010883055.1 Belonocnema kinseyi
GTTATCCAATGCACTCGTAGCAGTGAAACTCATATTTTGTTTTCAAACAGGGAGTTCCTAAAATAGAAAGGGAATATAAAAAAAATCAGTTATGATTTAGATCTGAAACTGTAATTAATCTTTTATAATAGGATTTCAACGAATTTTATTTTTCTTGGTGGGAAATGAAATTGAACTATTTTATTCCAAATGTGTTTTTTTTTTATTAAAAATTAATTTAACCTAATATTGATGAATAGCATTCATTACAATTTAGTAATTCACGTTGATGATAATCACATTCTTGAAACTGTTCCCTGAAAATTTTGATTAAGTCTCTCTAATATTAGCTCATGTGTTCAATGTCATTAAATTTTTAGTCATAACTTTCTCATTCGTTTGATTTATACAAAATCATTACACTACTTTGTAATGAATAACGCAATATATGATTACTGTGCGAATTATGATTATAAGAGTAGATAAATCCTTACAAAGTTGGAAAAAATTTAGATTAATAAACGCAAATTTCTGCCAATTGTCGAATATCGGACTTATACTGTGAAAAGAGATTTGTGTCAAATTACAAAGTTTCGGAAAATTAAATAGTGTATCATTGTAAATATCACACACTCCACTGTATGATTTTACAGAAGTATGTGACATTACATCCTCTAGCGATGTAAATATAAGGACCCTCGAACAGCAGTGTAATATTACACACACAATAAAAATAAAATTACACATTCCCTCGTACGAACTTTACATTCATAAGGGAAAATTCAGTCGCAACGTGTAAAAATACCATGCGTCGGTAAAATCACTCTTCTGTGATTGAAAATTACATCGAGATTTTTAATTTCATTATTTTATTTTACATTTTCGCATGTAAAATTATCGGCCGAGTTGGAATATCACAACAGATTCGCAAAGTTACTCCGATACACGAGGGTCTTTTTATTTACATTCACCAGTGATGTAAAATTCAATAGATTTTTTTACAGTGTAGTTAAGTCTCCCACTTTCCCCTGAACTTTTCACATTAAAGTGTTTATTCCCTAACTGACAATTCTTTATTTGTTAAAAATTTTTCTTTCTAGTTAAAAAAAAATATCTTTGGTTAAGAAATTTACTATTTTTTTGAAAATTCTTTTTTTCAGAAATAAATTAATTTTTTTTGTCAAAAAGTAACTTCGCTACTTATAGTTTAAATTCGAATCCCTTATAGAAAATTAATCTTTATGACCACTACGTTTTCAGCGAGAATTCTTTCTTTTTATGCAATTCTTTTTGGTTGAAGATTAATCTTTTTTGTTTGAAAATATGGCCATTTAGTTTAAACTTGATATTTGTAGGATGAAAATTTAACTTTTTAGTTAAAAGTAAAACTATTCGGTTGTAAATTAACGAATTTGCAACCAAATAGTTAGGTTTTCATCCAAAAACTTAACATTGCAACAAAATAGTTAAGCTCTTAAATAAGTAGATAAATTGTCAGCCAAAAACTAAAAAATATGATTATTTTAAACCAACAACAGTTGAATTGAACAAAAAAATTGATGAAAATTTCAAGAAAATTAAAAAAATTTTAACCAGAGATCAATTTTTAACTAAAATAATGAAGCTTCAACCAACAAAATTAATTTGTTAAAGCTCATTAAACCTTAAAACAATTAGAGAAAGGTTCAACAAAAAAGATTAATTTTCAACCAAAGAAAGAAAGAATTTGCAACAAAAGAATTAAATTTTCAACTAAAAAGATGAATCTTCAACCCAAAAAATATCAATTTTTACTCAGTTGGTTTAACATTTAACCAAGTAGTCGAATGTGAAGAAAAAATACCAATTTCAAGCAAAATAGTTGAATCCTAAATAAAGGAGCTTTAACAAAAGATAATTCACAACTAAATTGTTGAACATTTTCAAGAACAATTTTTTAAAAAACTGTGCCGTTATAGTTTAAAAATCAAGTAATTGGTTGAAAATTCGTCTTTTTGTAAAACATTAATCTTATTGGTTACAAATTAATATTTTTAACCTAGACTTCCTTTATAACGAAAAAATAGTTCTCTTCAAATTTAATCTAAAAAAAACATAATTCCCTTCCTGATCGATTCAGCGATTTGAAGTGCAGAATCTGCCTAATGTAAAAATGATTCGATCTCCTTTGAAATAATTTTTAAAACATTGTTTTTTTGTTTGAAAATTAATTTCGTTTTTAACAGAAAATTCTGTTTTGGTAGAGAACTCAGTTTTTTAAAAATTGCACTTCTTTAAGTTGAAAATTATTTTTTTAACTGACAACTGCACTATCCCATTTTTCGTTGAATATTAAGTTCATAATTGGAGCTTCATATGTTTGGGCTTAAAACGAACCTTTTGGATTAAAAATTCAACCATCCTCTTCAAATTTCTATTTTTTTAAATTAGTTTCTATAATGATAAAATCTAATCATATTACTTTTGGTTAAAAAATGATATGTTTTAGATAAAAATCATATATTTGTTTAAAACTTTTTAGATTTTGTACAAAATTCGTAACTTTATGTAAAAAATTAATATTCTTAGTTGAAAATTAATAGTTTTCATTAAGGATTCAGTTATTTGAAAAAAATTCCTTTTCAGTTGTCAAAAACCAATTTCTTTAAAAGAAATTTAGATTCTACTATTCGGTTGAAAAATTATATTTTAAATTGAATATTGATCTTTTTAATTAATAATTCAATTTTTTAAATTCTACTGTTTTGATAGAAAATTAATCCTTTTGGTTTAAAATCGACCTTTTTTGGTGAAAAATTAATTTATTTAAGAGAAAAGTCGATTATGCCATATTTTATAGAAAAATGATATTTAAAGAAAGATCTTTTTTTGTTGAAAATATAATTTTTTTAAACCGTCTTTTTAAACAGGGAAATTAATCTTCGTGGTTCTAAAATTTATCTTCTTCATTGAGGGTTCAATTGTTTTATTGTCTTATATGGGAAAAAACGTCTTGTATTATATACTATACAAAAAAATTTATCGCTGAAAGATTCTGCTAACTAATGTATAAAACCTGCTTGATTTTATGTGAAATCTATCTTATTCTAAATACTTTTTATTATATTGTTCTAGGATTGAAAATTAATTTAGTTGAAAACAATTAACATATTTATAAGGTTTCTTACAATTTATAATAATAATTTTTGTACAAACAGATTATTTGCAAAATAACAAAAAAGGAATAAAATAATAAAAGATTTAATATAATTACATATAAGTCACTGAAAAAAAATTTTCAAACAATTTTTTCAATTGAAAATCGCTACATTAAATAAAAAATCGATGATAAAACTTTTTCAACTACATTGGTATTGTTTCCTCATAAATTGCACTTCTTTAAAAAAAATAATGTTTTAAGAGTACTGGAAGATTTATCAATAGTTCTTAATAAAAAAATTTTGATTTAAAATAAATAATTTTCATTTTTTGATTGAATATTAACTTTTATGAACGAAAAACTGCATTATTCTTTTTTATTTAAAATTTGATATTTTTGATTGAACCTTGATCTTTTCTAGTTAAAAATGGAATTATTGGTTTGAAAATTTATGTATTTTGTTGAGAATTTGTGTTTTTGGTTAGAAATATAAAACCACTTCCTTGAAAATTCAACTTTTTGATTGAGAATTCAACTATTTTGTTAAAAGTTCTTTTATAATTAGTCGAAAATTAATGTATGTAAGATATAATTGGATCATACCATTTTTGGTAGAGAATTGATATTTGAAGTTAAAGATTGATCGTTTGTAGATGAAAATTCAACCGTTTGTTTGAAAGTGCACATATTTCAACGAAAATTCGTTATTTTGTTAAGACATTAGTCTTCTTGTCTGAAAATTCATCTTTGTTATAAAGAACAAAACTATTAAGTTGCACATTCCGTTTTGTTTGTTTTGTTAAAAATTAAATTATCTAACTGAAAATTTAACTATCCCACTTTTGGTGGAAAACTGAAATTTGGAATTAAAAATAGATATTTTTGGGTTGAAAATTCAATGATTTGTTTAAAACATCGTCTTTTATTATATAAAATTAATCTTCTTTGTTGAAAATACATCTGTTTGCTTGAAAGTTCAACTGTGTATCATTAAATGCATATATTTTAGTAACATTTCAAATAATTTGTTGAAATTCAATTGTTTGTTGTTAAATATTAATTCTTTTAACTAAAAAGAATTATCCGATTTCTCGTTTTATATAATTATATTTTTAATTAAAAATTGACCTTTTTTAGTTAAAAACACCACTATTTATTTGAAAACTGATCTTTTTGATTAGGGTTCAACTATTTTGTTAAAAATTGATTAAAAATTCAACTGTACAATTTCAGGATGAAAAATTATATTCTTTATTAAAAATTAATTTTTTAATTTAAAAATTCGTTTTTTTGTTATAAACTTATTTTTCTTTGTTATAATATTATCTTTTTTATTGAGGATTCAACTATTTTATTTATTTTTTTTTGTTTGTTAAAAATAAACATCTTTAAGGGAAATTTTCATTATATCATTCTTGGTTGAAAACTAATAGTTTTTTGTAGAGAATTAATGTCAGGTGTAAAAAATTAATCTGTTTTTTATTATTCTTAAAATATATGTCCAAATTCGATTTTGTTCTCTTAGATCAGAAAAAAAAACGTCTGGCATAATTTATTATAAAACAATTTTAATTGCTGAGAGATTCTGCTAAATAATATGTAAAACCTACCTGATTTTAAGTGAATTTTATCTTATTTAAAATACTTTTTATATTATTGTTCTTGGATTGAAAATTCATTTAGTTAAAAATTCTTTTATTTGTTAAAAAAGATTTTTTAAATAGAAAATTAATTTTTGTGATTTAAAATTTATCTTTTTGTTAAAACTTTTACTAATTGGTGTCAAATTCGCCTGTTTTGGTTAAAATTGTAAATAACCTGTAGAAAATTTAACTTTTTTTTATTGAATATTAACTTTTATAAACTAAAAATAGAATGATTCTGTTTTTGTTTAAAATTTGATATTTTTTATTGAAACTTGATCTTTTGTAGTTAAAAATGGAATTATTTGTTTGAAAATTCCCGTATTTTGTTTAAAATTTTTGTTTTTTGTTCGAAATATAAAACTTCTCCCTTGAAAATTATCTTTTTGATTAAGAATTCAACTATTTTGTTGTAAGCTCCTTTTTATTTGGTCAAAAACTAATTTCTTGCCGACCATTGGGTGATAATGAAAGTGCCCGTACATCCCTATTGTATGTATCTGTTGCTGGAGGTTTTCAAAATTGTGTTTTTATAAAATAAATATTGACTATTTGGCAAAATTTTCGGAAGATATGAAGAACCGATATATCCATAAAACAGAACATAATTTATTCAATCCCACATTTCTTAAAAAACATATTATTTAAAATCCCATAAAAAATTGGAAGCCTATATTATTTATGCAGCTGTTTTGTGGTGAAGGTGAAGTGCAAGGAGTTTCATGTTACTTTTCTGATATTCAGTAAAGCTAGTGTAACATTAGTGAATTTTTAGTTATAAGTTAATGTTTTAGTTATTATTTGCATTCAATATAAACATTAACATTAAGTATTATTCCTGTGATGCATGGAATTTTTTATAAAATTTCATTGCTGATAAAAATTGCGGTCGCAACTTATTGTGATCTTGAGGTTAATATTACCTTTTGCAATTCAAGAGCGAACTGCTCGGAGTTAAAAAAATTATCAAAAAGAGGTAAGATGAAAACATAAAAAGCTATTTTTTATTTTAATCCTGATTAAAAAAGTTTCTGTTTTTTTCACCAAAAGTTTTATTTATTCGAATGAAATTTTTGTGAAATTTGTCAGAAAATTTCACTAATTTCCAATGTATTTCAAACGCGAAGTATTTTTTTTGTATTATGAAAAATGAGTAAAATCTTAACTTTCGTAAACTTTTTGTAGTACATTTTCATAACCTTTCATAGCAAAAAATAATATTTTATAGATTTTTGTAGATATACGGATGATCTACATTAAAGTGGCAAAAATTATCTATTTCTGCGACCAGCAGTTCGCTCTTGTATTCTAAAATTAATCCCTAACCTCAAACTTTCAAAAGTTGTCATCGTATTTTACACCAGCAATGGACCTTAATAACAAATTACATGCTTCATAGAAATATTACTTAATGTTGATATTATTAACAAATAATAGCTTGAACATTAACTTGTAAGGGGCACTGAGGTAGATATATTTAATCGTCCAGGTAGCTCGTTCAAATGCTTTGAAGGCTTTAAAATGTCCTTTCCGAAATTGAAATAAAAATATGATCATAAATAACAAGCAGAGAGGCTTAAATTGAAATAAGAATTCGATCAAAAATAACAAGCAGAGGCCCTGTATTGCGAATGCGGCGGTACGGTTGGCAAGGTTGGCTGTATAGTTGGCAAGGTAAGGCTCATTGGCTGTATAGTTCGCGTACTTATTTAAAACTCAAGTACAGGCGCGCACTGTACCCAATGAACAATTCTCAAATCCAAGCCAGCGCAGATCAAGGCAGCTCCGTTCGAATCATTAACTTCAAGAATAGACGTGTAACGTTCCATTAGTGTCTAAGTCACGGTGACTTACGGTTGCCTCTGTCTCACGCGTGTAGCTATCAAACAACGAGCAAGCGTGACAATTTTTTCAATATTTTCCCATGCTGTTTAACCTACTGACGCCTCGTGTCACACGCATATAGCAATGAAATCGAGCATTGTGACAATCGAAATAGACAATATCGTTTAGAGATTTTATATTAAGGATAAATAAGTATCGCGGACCCTCTACTGGAGTTATTTCTGTAAATTTTGTAGCGACGAACTAGTAATGTTATTTTTGAAGAGGTATGCGGCCAATTCATGTCTTTTTTTTAGGATGTCCTGAGCATTCCACAAAAATATTTTCAGCGTGGTATTATTGAAGTCGACCATTTTCGATAGCAGGTGAAAGTATATTATTTATGATTTCGGTGGTTGAATTTATAGCTTAAGTTATGTTAATCCCCTGCCCTTCCATTAGGTTGATAGTTAAAAGTATAGCACTTTTTAAGAGGTTTAATAGATTTATTTTGATATCTTCAAAAGGTGCCCTTTTTTTGGTATAATTACTGAAATTATTTTAATATGTGGGGTGCAGATATTCGTAGCCATTTATGCCCTCGTTTGAATATTGGTTGATTTTGGTATTTGAGATGGACGTGCATTTTGAGGCTTCATCGCATATGTTTGGAATGTAGACGCGACCGCAGCGTTGTAGAGCGGTAGTTTTAGTAAAAGCGGGTCACTGGCAACTGGTGTATTCGCGTGTATCGAGTTATCTTCTAGTGTGATCTCTTCAGGTTGTTTAGAGAAAGCACATTTTTTTCTGAAAGTTCATTATTTAATTTATTAGTGTTTTTTCTGAGTGCTTTTTTAAATGCACAACGACCTATGTAATTCACAATGGAGCACATATCAAAGCCCTGATGGAATATCGAGCACTTGTAGCACTGTGAGATCTCTTTAACTTTAACATAGGGATCTATTTTAATTTTTCAACAAGCAATGGATTGGAGACTTATAAGCACCCTTGTTTAAGGTGTATTCGGGACAGCAACCAGAAGCATTGATAAAGCTCTCTTAATTTGTCGGTTTCTCATAAAAGCAACTAACGTGGTGGTGAACCCTTTCTCTTCACAGAAAAAGCGAAGCATAAAGTTTACATCGATTTCAGATGAAAATTTCACCGCAACGAAAATTAACCTTACTAGATAAAATTTACATGAATCAAAGATAATTTCCGATTTTTAACCTTGGCTGAATAATCTTTTGCCTTATAATCGCTCCATTTTTATTCGAGATGTAGCGAGAATTCCGACGCCAGCGCTATCTATTGTTGTTAAACTTCATTAAATTGAAGAGAAAAGAGGATTTCCATCTGTCAGTTGCTTTTTGCGGTTTTTTCTAAATGATATTAAATAAGTTCTAATCCGTCTAGAGTAGTTTAATTTATTTCGGAGGAGATTTACTAGTAAGAACAATTTTTTTTGTGTTTTCTGTTGCTGATTCTACATGTTGTACCGAAATTTGCTCACCTCAGCTTGACGCAGTAGATGGGATCAGAATTATTCTGCTAACCTTGGTGAAATTTTCGCTGAGATAGGTTTAATTTTCAACTGCTGCAAGGCTTACCTGTAACAAATTTTAATTTTTGCTTTTCCTGTGTTCTTGTAATTCTCATTTCCCGATTTATAGTTCGAATTCCCTCATACTCTACCGTTTTCCCCTTACTGCTAAGGACGCCGTAGCAGAAGACAGCTTTTATTCTACCGTAGGATAAAATTTCGTCAAATAGCATTTAGTCCTTAACAGTGGGCAATCTTATATGCAACAAAATTTAACTTTAGTTTTTCTGTGATTTAGTTCGGAACAAAGTAAATCTTCCGGGTACACAGTGGGGGTGCTGTTAATGACAAGCTTGGTGGAAGGCAAGTTAAAGCTTTTGTAAAGATAGCATTGAAAGCCTCGTTGCTCTAAGCTAATGATAATAAAGGTCAATAATAATGATAATGAGCCTAATGTACTTCTGAGCCAATTTTGTAAACTATGGGTTTATATTCGGTGGATTTCTAAAATAATGTATGCATAATTATGTAGGGATGGTTAGCTTCGTCCACAATTGCATTAATTTAATATTTTATTTTAATGTGCCTGTTTTAAATTTTAGCGGTTTAGGGGCTTCTTTTAAATTATTGTCGGCAGCGACTTCAAAAGGTTCATTTGTGTATAATTTAGGTGTTGACATGCTTGCCAATGATGTCCTCGTGGTTTTGCTGCTTCCTTTAAGGAAGCTAGTGGCCGATGATCGGACACTGTTGATACTGGCAGATGCAGATGATCACACTATCATAAACAGGCTCCTAAGCGGCCTTATATTGTTTTGTCCCAACTCCCGATTAGCCGGCTGAGGAGGAGGCTACAGTAGTGGCAAAGGCAGTGGGCCAGACAGCGGATGTGATTGGTGGCGCTGACGCACATGGTTTGACACCCTTAGTGGAGTGGAGCTCCTTTAAGGGGGTCGGACAAGAAAATCCGTGTGCAGTATGTTGGAAACGGCTCACGCACGGGCCGTCCGTGCACACATACAGAGCGCCAACCAATCGCGTACAATCTGTCGCGCTGCTGCGGTGTAAGCTGGCCACGTACCGTTTACCTATCGGACCACCTCTCGAGAAGCAGAAGTTTGCGACGTTGCCAATATTGGCGTATTGAAAGCTATTTTAGA
>NC_046658.1:99329940-99339340 GCF_010883055.1 Belonocnema kinseyi
ATAAACAAAATTGGCAGCGTCGCAAACTTCTGGTTTTCGAGCGGCCTCGAATAGGTATTGTTTCTGTTCATTTTATTTTTATTTCAAATATCCTCTGCTTCTCTTGTTTACAACAATTAAAATTCTGAAAGAAAATTCTAGTTCTAAAGTGAACCTAAAATAAAAACCATAGTTCTTCACTGAAATTAACGTTCAAATTTGTAAGTTTGTTTCAATGATTATTTTAAGCCGTTTTTTCGAAAATTCTTTTTTTATCTAATTTAAATCTGACTTATGTGTTCCAACAAAATGGATGATTTTCCCAAGGTAAAATAATATTAATAAACATATTTTTTGAACCCGCAATTTGAAATTTAGAATTTTTCAGTTTAAAATAAGCTTGTCCTTGAATTCAATATTTCCTACCACTACTATTTAGTACCCTTGAACTGAATGTTTTTTTTAAACTTACTGGTGTAATATGGAACATTTCGTAAAGTTAGTCTTGAACAAGCTGGAGTAGTGGTTTATATTACTAAAAATTTCGTAGTGATAGACAATTTATTAAATATTATTATTAAGTTAGGAAAAAAATCGATAATTTCTGTAAGATTGAAAAACAATAACTAAAAATATTTTTCAGAGATTCATAGGAAACCCTTCTGCTGTCGGTGAAATGGCTGTTCATCCATTACCACACCTAGCGTACAAAATATTAGGTCTACCGACTTTATCTTTTGCGTAAAGATGTGTTGAATTTTTATTATTTTTATTTTATTGTAGATTTACTTCATAACCATGTAATATATTAAAGAAAGTGGCAAATTTTACATTTTTAGTTATCCTATCTTAAAATGTAGCTTAAGGTTAGTAATATGATATCATATGCGAGCAATGTGATTGGCTGAAAGTCTACTCACTTTTTTAACAGTGATTGGCTGTCGTTGTATAAGGCGCGATTATTTCATTATTTTAGCTTCATATGATAGTCGTTCCTAAAAGAAGGCTTTACATTGAAATTTGATTTGTATTTAAAAAAACATTATTTGTTGACATAAAGCGAGCCTCAAGAATTAGTCACAGTTCATTCATGGTTCAGAATACTTAAAAATTTTCCAAATTTTGAGTTCCTTTTCACAAAAATATTATTTCAACGGACAGCCTCAATTTCTTTACGAAATGAACTTAGAATGTCTTTTTAATTATTCTTTGCTGCAATAGTTTGCAAACTTAGAAGAATTTTTTATTACAGACACAATTTTTTTAAACCAAATAGGAGTACGCCTTTCAAATTCCCAATAATTATTTATTAATTCAATAATTTTTAGAAACAAAATTCAGAGTTCGGCTATATTTAAATAAAGATTAAAATTTTGTTTACGGATTCGACAAAAAATCGATTTTCGATTAGTTTCTGCACATAATTTAATAATGTGACACCGGCTATTAATTCCTTAAACAAGTATTTGTGATAGAACCTTAAATTGTCTCACATTTTTGCGCGAATTCTGTACTTCAATGAGCTAAACATGTTTAATCCAAAAAAATAATGTTGCTAATCAGTTTCTTCATACAATATTAGAGAATTAGACAATACTTATTTTCAAACGTTGGAAATTATATTTAGGTTTTTTATGTTAGACATAAGAGTCTTTTGATTAATCATGTTTAGAGAAAAATTATTACTTTATTTAGTATAGTATTATCAATTTTATTTAGATGGACAAATCTTTTTCATCCAAAAATAATCACATAATTTTGATTTTGGTTTTTATAGTTTGTACAAATTAAATTATAAAGAAGGTAGTAATTTTTATTTCAAACGTTTTGTTTATTTATACTTATAATTTATTCATGATTCGAAAACTGGTTGGTAACACTTAAACTCGTTCAAAAACAGATTTAATGGGAATACAATTAATCGCTGTATAATAAAATAAAAAAGTTTTAAGTTAAAGGTGATTAATAATTAAATTGCAAAACAAAACAAAATTCGAACTTGTAAACCATCTTAAACCTCCATCGCAATTGACACAAGGCCAGGTGAGGATGTCTACCAGATGACGATGTCCCGTCAAGTCCGGGCTCAATCCAAAAGCTTTATATATCGCGCCAGTTTTATTAGAGTCAATTTATCCTCTATAGGAAAAATTTTCTCCAAATTTTAGGGACTTTGTTGTTAGAAATAAAAATCTAAAATATCTCGAAGTCTACCTTTCAGATTTGTTAAGGATTGGAAATCTTATAAGACGTGGAGGAGAATAGGGTGCCATTACTATTTTAAAACTGCTTGCGATTCTTGATCTGTTACCTAATGGAGTTTCTCGGATTTCTTCTCGTGTCATTTCTTTAACCAGGCCGCTCTTTATGTTTATTTTTATCCGTTTTGTAGTGGCAGTGCTCATTTGATATATTCCGCGAAGTCTTCTATTTTCCTCCACTATTGCAAAGACATCACCATCGGACGTTGATAATACAGTTTGTTCTTCAGTTGGCATGGGAACAAAGCCAAAAGATGCTCCTCTCAATTGAATTGGTTTATCGCGAGGGAAAGTGTATGGTCGAAGTTCGAATCGGCGAGACGGATTTGAGTTTGGTATTAGCCGAAAAAATCTTAGTTCTTGAAGTTTAAGTCCAGTTATTGATAAAGAAGAATGAATGGCAGATGGGGATCTGGACCTTTTACGAAGAGGAGGCTCGAAAGGAGGCGAATACCTGTTCGAAGATCCCATAAAATAATGTCTCTCAGGAGCATCAGAAGTTATGACAGGAGGAACACAATGCCTAGGGCTTGAAGTCGGTAAACTCATCTCTGCAACAAGAAAAAGAGCCTTAATTTTTGTTATAGTGCACAATTCTATGTCTGGTTACTGTCCATAATTTCATCGGATCCTTTCTTCCGCCGACTGTATAATATAGAATCGCATAGGATCCGACAGAACGGGATAGAACCAAATAGGGATGTATAGGCAAGATTTAGAATGAAACAAATGGGACCGGATAGTACCGCGGATGATAAGATAGGATGGAACAGGCTTATATAGTACCGAGTCCTATACAATCCCATACAATCGAATTGAATTGGATAGATTCGAATTCAAGAATATAGAATTAGATATGACTAGAGATGACCAATTCGACTAGGCTCGTATATAAGATGAAAGTATCGAATAGATTCGGATAAAATTAACTCAGATAGTATTAAATTAGCTACAAAACTGTTTCTCTTATGACCATTTCGCACACATTGTCCACTTCTTATTTAAATGAATATCCCACACAGCATGGTAATCTCTACACGAAGAGAATTTAGGTAAAACCGTCGCGCTACTTTGTAAGAGAGTCGCTACACTTCAGTTTGGTGTGGCGTCCGCTCCAAATTAGGGGCACAGGTTACCCTGAACTTACGGCGATCAGCCACTCCCAAATGTGGGTGCCATATTTCCCAAAGCGACCCAAGCGCAGAACTATGCCACAAACGTCACATATAAAGAACGGCTCGACTATACAGTCGATAAAACGTTTCGGTTAGTTCAGGGTAATGGTTCTCGCGAATCAGTGGAGCCGTTCTATTTAACAGAAGTTACGCTGTTTACTGTGTGATTGGTGCGGCAATTTTACTGGTGTGGTAAGCGGCTCTACCAAACTTCTCTCCGTGTAGATAAAGCTTAAAATATCTTAAGTTTTTTAAAATTTGGAAATTTCTAAAACCTTAGAGCAAAAAGTTCAATTTCTACAGTTATTAACTATTAATTATTAAAAATTGTAAAAAAATACATCACAAATTTTATAAAAGTAAAGACTGGACAAAAAAATTCATAATTTTCAAAAAGTTCCAGAAGGAAAATTAAGAAATCGCTGTTTAAGTTTAGTATTATAATTGTTTTACAAAAATCGCTGTCCCAATTCAGAATCCTAATGTCTATGCATAAACGATATCTGATGTTCCCAATTAGAATTGTGAATTTTTATCACAATTCTCTCTTGCAAAGAAGAAATCTTTTAAAATATTTAGAAATCTTTTGAAATTTTTACAAATATTTTACTCATTAAAAATTTTTATCTCTTTCCGATTATCTGGGAACATACAATCGTTCATCGGGTAAATATCTTGTGAATACTTTAAGAAATCGAACTGTCGAAGAAGTTGTAATTTGCGAACAGCTTGAAAATGGACCTAAAATTATGGATATATTTGATTATTTTATTCACCAATAGAACAAAGAAAAATCGCCCAGGATAACACAAGAGAAGAAAGAATCCTCATCTTCTTAAATTAGAGGAAAAACTGATTTATGTACTAATGACCAATTTTAATAGTAATTCTAGTCATAGATATTTGAGTGTTACATCAGACTATATAAACAGATAGTTGTTATCTCTTTGATCGTAGAAATAAAGCTTGTCCTTGTCAGATATTTATTCGTGTACTTAGTCAAAGAAATTTTCAGAAGCCTCATATGATTTTTCTGAAGAAATTTATAATACTGATTTGGGACAAGGACATGTTCAAATATTATACATTTTGACTTGAAACAGCGTTCATTTACGTTTATACCATAGTAAACTCTAAATGTTAACAATTTCCTGTTTAAATTATCCATTGTAAGAAAATTTAACTGTTTAAAAACATTATAAATAGGGTACTAATACTAAGATAGATTTCGAAATTGTAGAGAGACCTTACGCAATGTTTGCGAACTTATACATTTGATTTGCCTTGAATTAAAGTTTTATGAAATTTTTATCTAATTGAAAATAGATCAATTATTATAAATTAAAATCGACATTTTGAACAGCAAAGTTTATTTTCAACTCAATCGTTGGATTTTCTTTGAGAAGATTAATTTTAAACCAAAAAAATATATTTTTAACAAAATACAAGAATATTTTAATAAATAGTTGAATTTTTAAATAAAACATCAGTTTTTAACCAAGCAAAACATACGACCAAAACTGGATTTAATGATACTCCATTTCATGTTTCCGACAATTGACGCCGTAACGCGGGGATGAGAGAGAGAGAGAGAGAGAGAGAGAGAGAGAGAGAGAGAGAGAGAGTTCCGCCTAGTTCAGATATCGGACGTCCACTGAAGTGTTGAGAATTTGAAAATGTTAAGTGTTGACGCGAGAATAGTAAAAAAATGTATTTTTTGTTGACAGTTAATCTAACATTCGCAAAAGGAAGTGATATTCAGTTAAATAACTTCCTTTTATGTCTGATTATGAAACTGCGCAATGTGCATTATGCGCTATATACGCATAAGTGCGTGCTTCCCAATTGAAGTGTGACTTGTAGTGTTTTGGTGAAGATAGACATGTGTTTTTAGATTTTACTGTTCACGAATAGTTTAAGCAAACGAGAGACAGAGGTGATTTAGTATGAGGTCCGATTATTCAAGAGAAAGCTCTCCTTCTAAATGGGATGGTCAACGGTCCGCAAGCATATTAAGTACATAAGCAGGAAACACATTTTTTTAAACATGTAGCAGCAAACTTTTGTCATCAATTCCGTTAAGTATTTAGCTTACCCTAGCCTCCGCATTAAAAAAACAATTTTCAAAATATTTGTTAGCACAAACGAATTTGCAACCAAATATTTAAATTTTTAAATAAAGAGACGAATCTTTATTTTAAAATATTAATATTCTACAAAGAAGTTTACCTTTTAGCCAGGTAGTAGAGTATTCACCATAGTAAAGATGAATTCTCTATAAACAGGGAAACCCTGACCAGTGGCATGTAAAGTTATTTCAACAAAAAAATACTGTAATTAAAAAGAGTTGAAATTATTGAAACAATTTCAATTTTTGGAAAAATAATTTGATCCTCAAATATAATAGACTAGTTTTCAACCAAAGCAGTATTTTCACGAAGTCACTTCCTACTCTAAAAAGAAGAATTGCTGTGAGGAAAATTTCACATATCTCCTAGGGACATGTCTTTCCAGAAAATCAATCTCTGCTTGAAAAAACATCCGATGCTTCAAAGCACCATTGTCAAGTTTCCTTTGGATAAGTATTTCTGAAAAATTGATCTTCTGGGGACAAACCGTTCCCGTAAATGAGTTCTCGCATTCAGAAAAATTTGTCATTCTCTCAAGTAACACTGAACGGGGCTTCCCGGGACAAGCCTTTTCGGGAAATCACTTCCCACCTCTAAACAGAAATCAAATGCTTCTAGGTACTATCAAGCATGTCTTTCTGGGAAGTGTTACCAGATTCTCACTTCCGGCATTCAAAAAAAAATTGTCATGATCTCAAATACCATGAAGCACATTGTCGCGGGAAAAGTGTTCCTCGAAAATAACTTCTGACCTTAAAAAAACAGGATCTGCCGCGATGCTACATGAGATGGATAATTCTTCATGGCAAGTTACTTTAAGTAATTTTTCGGGCAGAATTGTGAAAAGTGAAAAATAATTTATTTCCCACATTCCAATGGTTAATGTTCCCAATGGTGACAAGGAGCATTGCATGCTTTTTCGAAAGTTGAAAATAATTTTCGGAAAAGCATTGTCCTGGGAAAACCTACTCAATCTTTTCTCGAAGCATCCTATTTTTCTAAAGTAGGAAGTGATTTTCTGGTAAGATTTGTCCCGGTAAACCCTGACTAGTGGCATTTAAAGGTAAAAATATTTTTTTAGAATGTGGATAGGAAATTTTCGGGGAAGACTTGTTCCAAGAAGAGACGTGGGAAAGTTTTGTTCTTTGGAAAGGGAGGTCACATTTTCTGTTTAAAAAGTAGAATTTAACTTTCTTTTATAGGACGAGATTTCTGTGGATTGCATTTTGTTTGCGAGGTGATTTTTGACAAAGACTTATCTCAAGAAGACATATTTTGGTGTAAAATTTGGGGTGACTAGTCACAGTCACGATTTTTCGATCTAAAAATCGAATTTTGCAGACCAAATTTTACTACTGAATCAGAAAAGATGAATTTTCAATAAAAAGGGTATTTTTGAAATAAGAAAGGTGAACTTTTGACCGAATAGTTGAATTTAAATTTCAAAAAAATAAGTTTTAGTTAAAAAGTCGCATTTAAAACTAGCAACAAGCATAGGAGACATTTTTTAAGGAGAAAGTTGTATCCTTAAGCAAGGCTGATTAATCTTCAATCATTCTGTTGTATTTTTAATACAAAAAAAAATGAATTTCTAACCAAGAAGAAAAATTTGAAACAAAGAAAGGTTTTTCAATTTTACTATTTTTAAATTTTAATTTGTAACACATATCGGTGTAATATTTAAAATTCGAAAACGTCCTTAATTAAATAATCTCATATTCGATTAAAATAATTCAAATTTAAAATGTACTGGAATGGAATGGAAGCTTCTAATGTGTCCCCTAAGGGTTTACATTTTTCTTGTACCTTCTTTCCTATTCCTTTTTTTCATACACCCCACACACTTACTTGGTGGTGGGAGGGGGACCTACAGTTTAAGGTAGGTTCCGAACCACCAAGAGCAACAGCTTTAAGTACTTACAGAAAACCGAACTTAATAAATAGGTGTCAAAATTAATTTCACAAATTTAAAATTTTGTTATCTTACTGTTTACGAATCCATCCTTAATTAACAAGAATTAGCAATAAAAGGTACAAGTTTTTGGAAAGAACTGCGTGGAAATAACCTAAATGGAAATCTGTTTAGATTATTAGGGTTCAGTTAAAAAATAAATAATAGAGCATTCATACCTTATAAATATTAAAAGAAAATTAATTAAAATGTTTCATTTTTGGAAAACGCTTTTAATCATTATCATTTCTTGTCCTGGAAAAGAGATTATTTTTATCGAAAGTATGGTAGGAATAGCTAGATTTTTAATGTGCGAATAGACAATGCCAAAAGTTTTGGAAATTCAAAAAATCACTCAAAAAATTATTATAATATGCCGTCTCTGAAGCAGGGATTATTTTTCAAGGATTTTCTTTAGGCTCAGAAATCTGTTTAATTATAATTCAATTTCATACGTTTTGTTACTTTTTTTTTAAGAACAAAGGAGTTTCTTATTTATTATAAACATTTTAACTAATATTTACATTGAGTTAAAGCAGGGCAGATTCGTTTTTTTCACAGGAAAAGGAAACAATTTTTAATTTTTAATATTACTATTGAAGTGGAACGTGGAATCAAATGAATCGCGATTATAGTCAGAGAAATAAAGTTCAAACTTAAAAGCTTAACGTGTCTAAAAGGCCGAATCGCAAAAAAGTTTAAAGTAATACACTATCCATCGAAACGAGCTCTCTAAATGTTGTAAAGTTTCGAAGGTTGGTTTAGAAAAAAATTAAAATTATCATCTAATCTTATTAGGATAGAGTGAATCTGGTGTGAAAACATGATTGTTTTTCTTAATTCTGATGCAATAAAGAATCAGGATTTCCTCAATTATGTAAACATTTTCTTCAATTTCAGATTTGAGAAAAAAATTTTTTGAATATAAAATTTTTGGAAATCGCAATAAAATTATGAACAAAGTGACATTATTTTTCTGAATCTAAGCTTGTACATTTTTTCAGTACTTAATTTTCCTCTACACTTTGACATATTTTTCTTATAACTTGATTTAATAGGATCGGATAGAATCAGGCAAGATTGTATATAACTGGATGAGATCAGATAGAACCCAATAGGATATCACAGAAACGGATAGCAATTCATTAAATATAATCGTATCGCATAGGAAAGAATTTGATGAAATCAGATTTATTTGGACAGGATCGGGTAGGACACGGTAGGATCAGAATAAATCTAGGAAAATCATGTAAATTTCTAAGTGTAATAAAAACGCAAATTATTTCTACACTTAAAATACTATATGAAATAGACTAGAAAACACTTTTTTGTCGTTGTATTTATTTTGCCTTTATCGACCAGTATTAAAATCAATCGTTCATTTTGGGTAAGAATCTCTATGTAAAGCTTAATACTACTTACCAGGTGTATACATATGAAACCGGTATTTTTTCAAGAAAAAAACACATTTATTTCAAGAGAATGATAACAAATATTTTATTCAAAGTATGTGCCCTCGCTGGCTACACATTTTGTCCACCTCTCAGGCAATTTATGGATACCTTTCCAAAAAAAGTCTTCGTTTTTTGAAGCAAACCAGTCATCGAGCCATTTTGGTAGTCGGATGGAGCCAAGCGAGTAAGCGGGGTGGGGTAGCGGTTGCCAGCTGTACGACTCAACCAATTCCCGAGTCAGTTTTGTCCGGTGTGATGGTGCATTGTCATCTAGAAAAATCACTTTTTCATGCCTAGTTTCATATTTTTGGCGTTTTTGGCGCAGAGCACAGTTCAAATTGGCCAATTATTGTTGGTAGCGTTGTTCTGCGAGCTGTTTTTCCGTCTGACCATCGTCTTCATCCAGCAAAGCCTGCAATTCGACGTCCTCAAACGATTTCGGTGGTTTGCC